>NW_028258344.1:4815000-5097500 GCF_053883595.1 Heterocephalus glaber | reverse complement strand
CATATAGATGTTAATTTAATATGTAGACAGTTAATCGTTTTAAACAATGAAATAAATTTAGGTTCAATATTCTTATCCAAGGATGTTTAGAAATAAAGGTAAAGAATATGATTCTAAGCGTTAGGACTCGGTAACTGAGATATTAAAGTAAAATCTGTAAACTCACAGTTGCCCTACTGGAAGCAGTCATTTGAAAGTTATAAAGCTAACCATGATTCCCTTCCATATACTAACTAAAAATCAGTCATTTGCCAGCACAGCTCTTGCCTGGCAAGTGCAAGGTCCTGAGTTCGATTCCTGGTACCAAAAGAAAAAAAATCAGTCATTTGCAATGTTCACAGCAGCATTATTTGCAATAAATAAAAGTGGAAACAATTCATGTGTCCGTTAATGAATGAACAAAAATATACATAAGTAGAATACTATTCTCCTGCAAAAGTAATGAAATTCTGATACATACTGTATGACACAAAAAAATCCTGAAAATGTTACACTGAGTGAAATAAAATAGATACAGGGGGACAAATATTTTCATGATTCCACTTGGACAGAACCACCTGGAAAGAACAAGTCAAGTGTAACAGTGGATGCCAAGGGTTAAGAAGCAGGGCAGGGCAGAGTTCTTACTGAGTGTGATGAGAAACTTTTTGAGTATAGCGGTGATGAATACACAGCATTATGAATACAATTAATGCCAATGAATTTCTCATGTACAAATGGCTAAATGGTAACTATCATACTATGTATTTTTAACCTCTTAAAAAATAATCACCTGAAGGTATGCTCGCTTGTGACTTGGCATCATGTTTCAAAAAAACTGGGGGGAGTTACACGAAGGCACTGATTAGCAAGTTTCACACTTCGAACATCGTGCTGCTTTTAAGAAATAAAAGGGGCCCGAGCCCAAACCCAGAGACATACTTGTTGCAGTGGTGCTTCAGGTGCTTCTTGTAGCTGTCCTCCTGGAATAGAGTATCCGGGTTGCAGCTGGCCAGCCAGTCAGCATCTTGCATTAGCGGCTGTGTGCTCTGGGCTTTCACTTTTTTCCCCTTCCTTCCCCTCGGCACTGGGGCTGACAGACCTAGAAGCATCATGACATCAGCAGAAGCACAATAGAGGCCTTTTACCCTCCAAGTTTCGAGTCAGAGGTAGATATTAGAAGGTACAAAGCAGGGAAACACAGGGTATACAAAGTATCTCTTTACCAGTGTGTGTTGTAAAGGTTCTTCATGGTTCTCTGTGATCGCAAAGCAGGAAGAGTACAAAGCAAACCTACCAGAATGATTGACCAAGGCTCGAGTCTGGCCATCAGCTGTGGGTGTGATCAGATCCCAGATGAAGCTTTTGATATTCTCATCCCCTTTGTAATGGTTGAGACAGTACACCAGGATGGTTCTGCAGATGGTTTCTACATCATGCTCAGTGAGTTGACGTTTGTAGCGTCCATGGGAAAGGATGTCTGTCCACCGGCCCCAGCTGTAAACCAAATAGCCAGCATGCAGATGGTGCCTCTGACTATAGACTTAGACCTTTACTTTGATAATGAAGCTTTCCCAGGTATAAATTTGGGAACTCTTAGGTCAAAACTAGCAATATTTTATTTCAGGTGATAAGAAAGCAACCCAGGGTGCAAGAGTTAAGCACATCCCCTTACAGAGTGGGCAAGAGTTAAACTCCGGCTAAAATACTTCCTGCATGGCCAACACTGGCTTCCAGGCAGATGCAGCCCATGGCAACCATTTTCAGGACATAAATGCAATCCAAGGACCAAGGTATCCAAGGCTACCCGAGCATGCAATTGTATACTCTCCTTTCTTCTGCTATGGTTTAAAATACTTGGCTGCTGACCAACCATCTGAGGTGACTTGAAGAAAGTGCAAGTACTGCTGAAATCAAGGCTACAACACCAGGGAATATGGTTGGCTGCATTGATCCACCTCAAAGGGGTGCCTTGTGTAAAACTTTGAGGCTCCTTTTTAAACAGGGAATGGTAACTTCTAGGAATAAGAATACTCATAGGAAAGACGTTTAACCAACTCTCAGATCCTCACATGACAAGGGTGGGAGAAGTCTGTGGAGTGGGAAACAACACACTGCTGACCCTAACCACTTGTTTCATCTGGGGGTTATGGGGTGAGAAGATGCAGATGTTGCCTAAGCCATGCTTTCCTCTGTGTGACAGCAGATGGAGCCATCAGGGTGGTGCTTCTGGTGCAAACAGCCCCTCCACTGTCTTCAGTGATAACTGATTTGTTGTGTGGGGGGGGTGGGGGGGTGCAGAGGAGTGGACTCAGGCTCAGGTGCAGAAAAGAGTACCCTCTCTCACCTATGCCCTGCCTTTTGTTCTGGCCTGGTCTCTTGCTACTTCCAGGTCCTCTCTTTGAGTTCCTTCAGCCGAAAGGCTGGCCCTCATCTCTTATGCCTTTGGACTCACGGCATCTCTTCTCTCCATGCCAGTGCCCATACTCCCTCTTCCCCTTGATGATTCACAATGTCCATCTAGCCACAAATGTACATGTCACTTTTTGGAATGACCCATTTTTTTCACCCTTTTCTCCATCTAGCCCTAGAAGTGAGGGGAGGGATAACAGGTAAGGTGTGTTTTACAGGTAAGGTACTTGCTTCTATGCTCCTTCAGCAGAGTGCTGCTCAGTCACTGCATGACACGACGCAAATGTACCGCCATTTCCGCTTGCTTACCTGTCCACCTTGAGCTACCTATGCTGTTTTACTCGAAGCTGTACTCCTGGTGGCTGAGAGTATCCCACCCAGTGTCCAGTATACAGCAGGAGTTCCATGTACAACGATGACTGAGACAATAAATATTCCCTAGGCATCCTCAGCACCAGGAATTACTAATACGTTCCACTGCTAAGGTTTCCAACAAAATCCTCAACATTGATCATTAGGTGGCAACAAGGAAGCGCATGCAAGTAGCAAAGGGCTGAGGTGGGAAGAGTCTCTACCTAGTAAGGCAGGAAATGAATTAGATATGTATCCAACCTTTCAGGAACCTGTAGTCCAGCAAGAAAAACACAACCTTCACCAAGTTCAAATGAGCCCTTGGGTTTCAAATGTGTAAGAAGAAAGAGTCTAAGAAGAAGGATTACTGCTATGGACAATTTTTATAACAGAAAAATATTAAAAGAACATTACATTCATAAAGTTGATTAAAGGTAAAGTGGAAGAAGATTTTGTGTCCAAGTAAATATGGACATGCCATATTTATTAAGCTACAAACCCACACCTCTAGCTTCCAGTGACCTGACTGCATCTGGGAGGATCTGAACACTGAAACACTTCAACCATATGACCCTCATGCTACAGAAAGTTAGAGTGCCTCTACTGTGGAGGCACTCATTTGACTGCACTGAGACAAGTCATAAAAATCTAAACATAAATAGTTTTGCTATAATAAGCAGGAATTCTAACGACTGTGAGTGTAAAATTCCACTTTATGTAGTGAGTCCCTTACCCATAGACAAGCAGATTCTTCTCTACTCTGAAACACTCACTCCGGGCGTAGCCTTGTGATCTATCCTGGGGCCGCCGTGGCTTTGCACAAGGCTTTTCTTCAGAATCACTTTCCAAGTCAGAAAACTCCATCAGCTCATCCTCCTTCACCGCACTGTATAGCCTGGTCTGCTTTCTCACTCTTGGAGTGTCAATAACCAGGTTGTTCTGACAAAAGAGCAGATACACTTGAAACTACTGAAACGGTGACCCTTGGGTTAGATCAGAGAGGTCTTAATGGGACTTCTCACTCACCCTCCCGTTTAAGGCATCAATATCCAATTCAGCCTTCTTAGCCCACTTTTGCCAGAAATTTGGATCATCCAAGGAAATATCTGTCCTATTTCCAGATGCAACAAAACTGGCCTAGAAGGGAAAAACATGGATTACTTTGAGATGATTTTCTCAGAGTCAGAATGCAAAGCAGACTTTGTTTTATTTGCTCCCTCAAATATGGGTAAGTGTGCTCCTCCACTCGTGTCGAATACTGTAGTGGATGAAACTGGGATGAAATGTCCTTCAGGCAGACCAGGAAACAAGGCACATACTGCACCACGGTAAACAACAGGTAACAGAGATGTGTACAGGTACAAGTATCACACAGCGGAGGGAGGACCCCAAATCATTTCAGATAGGGCACTGCTGGGAACTGTGAAGAAAAGGCTCTCCTGTAAGATAATGCTGGGAATATACTTTAAAACACCCATAAAACAAGAAAGCATGTGGAAATGTTCATAGCAGAGCATGTGCAAAGGCTTAGAATAAGAAAAGGAAATGAGGGTACTCAGGGAAGACCAGCCAAAGTATACAGTGGTGACTGAGGCAGGAGCCAAATCAAGCAGAACCTTGTGTATGCTGTTAACAGTCTGAACTCTTATCTTAAGGGAGCCATGAACTACATGTCAATAGGAGTAATCTCAAGATGGACATAATCATATACAGAGTTACATGTTACAGAGATCATACCACTGTCTTGAAGCATGGAGGGTAGCATAGGCCACTGTGGTGACTTGGGGAGGAAAGAAAAACTAAAAACAGATATGGTAAAAATGAAGAAAAGGAGACTATCTAGAAATACATTCTTTTTTTGTTTGATTTTTTTTTTTTTTTTTTCCAGACAAGATCTCACCATGTAGTTCCAGCTGGCCTTGAACTCACTATGTAGCCCAGGCTGGCCTTGAACTTGCAGCAATCCTCCTGCCTCAGCCTCTGGAGTGCTGGGATTACAGGCATGCACCACCAGAAGTATCAGAAAGACATTCTTTAAAATACAAAATTCATGGACGCAGACTCTATATGAAGATATGGGTAGATATAAAGTATTGATGGTGTAGAGAGAGCCAGAAAAATCTCTACATCTATTTCTGGTAACTGAAAAGTGTTACTCAGGTGGACAGGGATAGGAGAGAGAGAGAGAGAGAGAGAGAGAGAGAGAGAGAGAGAGAGAGAGAGAGAGAGAGAGTGTGTGTGTGTGTGTGTTAGTATGTTAAAAGAGCAGAGGAACAAGGTGATAAATTTGGTTTTGCATGTAATGAAATTACACTGCTTATGAAGACTGAGGAAAGAACCTGCAAGGAGGCTGAAAGATAGGGAGCAGGTGGTGGGTGACACAGGCCAGAGAAGGAGGCTTTGTAAACTAAACTAGCTGGGACATCTGGATACCCACAAGCCCAGGGAGGAGCTGGGCCCCTACCTCCTACTCCGCACACAACTCAACCATCACGGGCCTAAATGGAAGAGCAGAAGCTTTAGGCCTCACAGAAGAAAATATAGAAGTAAATCTTTGTGACCTTAGGTTAAACAAAAAAGCTCAGTTACAGAAGAAAACTTGGTAAACTGGGCTTTGTTAAAAGTCTGCAGCATTAAGAGACTAGGAGAAAATATATGCAGTTATATGATATGATACAGAATATATAAAGAACTCCCACCGGATGGCTACATTAAAAAGTCAGAGTATAAAAAAGTAACAGTGAATGTGTGGAGAAAATGGAACTCAAGTACACCGTTGGTGGGAAGGCAACATGGTCTAGTCACTTTAGAAAATAGTCTGGTAGTTCCTTAAAGATTTAAACATTAGTAACTAGGGATGTAGCTCAGTGGTAAGGCACCTACCTAGCATGTGCAATGCCCTGGTTCAATCTCTAGTACTACACAAAGATGGGGCAGCGTTAAACATCAAGGTACATGTGATATAGCAATTCAACTCCTGGAATGTACCCAAGAGAAATGAAATCATACAGCCACATAAAAATTAGTATACAATTGTTTATGGCAACATTATTCGTAATATATATAAAGTCGAAACTATCCAAATTTCATTACAATGGGTAAACAATGTAGATGTTCATTATCAACTGACAAATGTGGTATACCAGGGCTGGGGATTTAGCTCATTGTTTCTGCTGCCTGGCTCGAAAAACGCAAGGTCCTGAGTTCAATCCCTATAACTGCTCCCCACCCCGCAAAAGTACAAATGTGGTATACCCACATAATGGAACTATGGATTCCCACCTTAGCGAATGTGGAACCTTTTCCTTCAGACTCAATGGTAATAGTATGGGTTCGCCGTAGAAGAATCTGGTCAATATCTTCCTCACAAAACTTAGATCCTTCATCCTCTTCATCCATAAGTGCACCATAAGCCCCTTTACGTAGAAGATCCTCTATTTCTTTCTTGGAAAGCTGCTGTACCTGATTTACAGAAATATTTAAACTGATTTAGAATTAGAAGGAAAATGCAGGGCTCAGGATTTAGCTCAGTGGCACTGTGCCTCCCTCGCAAGCGCAAGGTCCTGAGTTTGATCCCCAGTACCAAAAAAAAGGGGAAAATGCAACAAAATATGCTTGAAGTACTGAATTAAAACATCAAGTGCTGAATAATTGTAGTATATTAGCTAAATAAACAAAGGCATCAGATAAATAAATGATTTGAAGTGTTATTTTACCCCATTGGTAGCATTTTCTCTTCCACTCATAGACTGCAATACAGCTTTATCCAGACCAAGCTTCAAACTAGCCTTGTCAAACATTTCTCTTTCATAGGAGTTTCTTGTAATCAGCCTGTAGATTTTCACAGATTTGCTCTGTCCAATTCTATGACATCTAGCCTGAGCCTTGAATTAAAAAAAAAAAAAAAATTAATGGCTATTGCAATGGACAGAATCTCTGAGTTATCCCCAAAATTCAGATGTTGAAATCTTGATCCCAATGTGATGGGATTTGGAGGTCGGGACATAGCCAGGAAACTGGATCATGAGGGTGCCACCTTCCTGATTGGGATTAGCGCTCCTATAAACAAAGGCCAGGGAGTGAACGAGTTGTCCTGTGGCTATGTGAAGACTCAGCAGGAAGATAGCCATCTGTATCATGCAGAGTACCTTTAACAAGAACCCAATCTCACTGGTGCCCTGATCTCAGACTTCAACCTCTAGAACTATGAAAAATACATGTTTATTGCTTAAGCTGTTCAATTTACAGAATTTTATTACAGTAGCCCAAGCTGACCAAGACAACTACCAAAAAAGACAAGACTGATTTGTCAGTAATAAGAGCATTATGACCTAAAAGTCAGAGGTGCAATTTAGAAGAGGATTATCATACTAAGAAATTGCTTCTCATATTAATAAACTGACTACTAGTTGGTTGACTTGTCAAGTCCTGATATACCATCAAAGCAATGACAACATTTTAAGTTTTTGGTTAGATTGGGGATTCTGTCACAATATATTAACTTTGTTTTGAAAAAACCCATCAAGAAGATTTCCTTGTGTTTACCTGGAGGTCATTTTGGGGATTCCAGTCTGAATCAAAGATGATGCAGGTATCAGCAGCAGTGAGATTAATGCCTAAACCTCCTGCCCTTGTACACAGGAGGAAAACAAACCTATCAGAATCAGGTTTGGAGAATCTGTCAATAGCTGCCTGGCGGAGGTTGCCTCTTACTCGGCCATCGATCCTTTCATACGGGTACCTAGAAAATATGGGTGTCAATAAAGAGGCCTGACAAGCAGCTGTAATAAACTTGTCCCTTATTTAAGTACTATAAGATGGAATAGTCACCAACAGAACAATATAATTTAAAAGAAATAATATCAGCCGGGGATTTAGCTCAGTGGTTCCACTGCCTGCCTCGAAAGCCCAAGGACCCAAGTTTGATCCTCGGTACCGAAAAAAAAAAGAAAGAAATAATATCAAAGCAGAGTTTTTCCATACAATTGGCTGCTCAAAAGATTACATTTTATTTTACTTCCTCTTCTGAGCAATGGATATACTCTAAAAATAGCTGACCCTTCTAAACAGTAAGATAATTTCATTTCTAAGTAAGAATTATTCTTCCCTAGTCAAATGAGAGCAATGGGGGAAAACTGCACACAAAAGTATGCAGTGTCCTCTTGTAGTCATCATATAAAATAATTTTACAATTATTTTTTACAACATAGTTTTTAAAAGGAGATGTGACACATTTTTTCCAATCCATCTCCTTTATCATAAATGCCACTTCTACGTGAACTATTTGGAGCCCATATAGGGTAATTCTTTCTTCCCTCCCCTCTTTATTATTCCGATATGGTGGCCTCACCGTCTTTGAATGAGGTAGTCTTCCAGTATGTCCAAGCAGCGCACCATCTGGGAAAAGATAAGCACCCTGTGGCCACCAGCCTTCAGTTTTGGCAGCAGCTTGTCAATCAGTACTAGCTTGCCAGCAGCCTGGATCATTGCCTGGAGCTGAAAATCTGGAGACTCTGCATTGTGTGTTTCTTTAAACTCTTCCAAAATTTTCTCTTCAGCACCTGCAGAGATTGGACAGCATAATGTGAATACTGTAAAAGGTTTTTATTACTAAAAACAATGAATCTCGTTTCAAAACCCACCACAAACTGTAGGAACCAGAACACCATACTCTTGTTTTCTTTTAATATATATAAACAAGAATCCATCTACTTACTCAAAGTTGGGTCGATGCAAAAATCACGGTCGTATATAAAAGGAATCAAAGTTGTAAGCATAACACATAGAAGCATTTAGGGGGAAAACAACATTTTCCAACAAACAAATGTTTGCTGTCTGTAAAAACTGAATTTCAACAACAAACTGTCAAGCCAGAAGTTGTACAAACAAGCCAAGGGCCAGATACCTACAGAAAATCTGGAACCTAAATTGCTAAAGTAATGAAGAACTATATGAGCTGAATATAAACACAAATAACAAAATCTGTCCTAAAACTAGGAAACGAAGGAACAGAGTCCTAAGAACCAAAGTCCACTGGCTGTAGTTTGAGTCTGTAATTGCATATTAATATCTTCAAAAGGGGAAGTTTACTTTCTGGATAAACTGTAGGGATTTTTATGGGGAACTTGAGAATTTTACAACCTCTAAATCTCCCTCAATATTCAGTCCAACCTGATAATTTCCTAAAAGACAAAAATTCCATCTTGAATTATCCAAACCGGAAAGCTAAAAACAAAAAACAATCTCTACATGTTTAACACAAGACTTCCATCCTTAAGTCTCCTTTTCTCATAGCTCCACATAGATTTTTATTTGTTCAAAGATTTGGGTTGTTAGAGAAGCCCCAAGAAAATGACACCTTCCTCAGGAATGAAGGAAGGGCCATCACTTTCTCCCCTGATGCCACATACACCCTTCTTTTTTTTTTTTGGTACTGGGGATTGAACTCGGGTCCTTGCGCTTGCGCAGCAGACAGCAAGACCACTGAGCTAAATCCCCGGCCCTACACCCTTATTCTTGAAGCAGCAGGTGAAGCTTCCTTCAACTCTCAAGTGGCTTCACTGGAATTCTGCAGTACTGGCCTGGCCAGCCCTACCTTGGGGTAACCAGGGTATGTTCCCTGTGCTCAGGTCTCTCCCTCACCCTGAGTTCTTCAAAAACAACAAACTCACACATCTAATGGGATTGCTTCCCAGCCTTAAAATGTTCCAGAAACTTTAAACTTATTACCGCTTTAAACACGTGAACTAATGATACACAAGATGGGGGATATTTAAACCTTGAAAGAGTTTTAAAGGTTAAGTCAGACAGGCCACCACAGACACTCAAACTGTACTTTTGTAAGAGGCACGAGATGTAACGGAAGAACAAGTCAATATCCATGCTTGTGGAACTTACCTTAGAACATGCTCATATGCAGAAATAATTTGTTAATTGTGAATCAACAAAGAATTCACTGAGAACAGACTAAAGTCACTCAATGTCCTTACCAAGCCTTCCACAAAGTATACTACCTCTATATGAAGGGGGACTAAAGCTCTGTTAGAATTATTTCACCCTCACTTCCTCTTCTACATGAATAAAAAGCTTAATATTCAGATTTTTAAAAAAAGGGTTTATTAGAAAAAGGTAAAGAACAAAATGCTATTTAAGAACATCAGCAAGGTTGTTCTTTTTTTTTTTTGGTACTGGGGATCAAGCGCGGGACCTTGTGCTTGGGAGGCAGGCAGTGGCACCACTGAGCTAAATCCCTGGCCCAAGGATGCTCTTAAATAAAGTTGAGTGATGTTTTTCTAAAACATAAAATTTAGAAACATAGGTTCTAGATTCAGAAAAAAGCCTTTAAGACATAAATAAATTTAAGTCCATAAATTACATTAGATCTTTTTAAAAGTCTGTTCTTTTGCACATCATGCTATAACATTCTTTACAATTCAGAAATAAGACAGACTTTACACTCAGATATTTAGGTACTTATTTTTGTCCATATGAAGATTATAATCTATAATATAAATAAATTATAATGTGTTAGCAGTTTAAAATAAGTTAATAATCAGTGAGGCCGGGCTTGCCGGTGTGTGCTCCCAGTACTCTGGAGGCCGAGACAAGGGGATCACCATGAGTTCAAGGCCAGCCTGAACTACATAGGGAGATCCTGTCTCAAAAAAACAAAAGAAAAAAAAAAAGAAAGAACGTTTAAAAAAAAAAAAGAGATAATCACTTTCACAAATATTTGACATGCCTGAATTATTTAAAAAATTTTGAAAAGTTGAGAAAAATTTAAACTCACTTTACAATTTTATTCAGGTGAGAAAAATAACTACTCTGGCCTTTCAACACTATCAATAATTTCTCATAAAGAATAAAAAAAGCATTCTTATGTAAAAAAATTCACTGTTAAACAGATCAATTCAGCTTTTTTTTTTTTTTTTTGGTACCGGGGATCGAACTCAGGTCCTTGCGCTTGCAAGGCAGGTGGTGGAACCACTGAGCTAAATCCCCGGCCCTACAAAGTTTTTTTTGTTTTGTTGGTTTTTTTGGTGCCAGAGATCGAACTCGGGTCCTTGCGCTTGCGCAGCAGGCGGCGAAACCACTGAGCTAAATCCCCGGCCCATCAATTCAGCTCTTTGTAATGAACTAAGATTCTTAAAGTAGTAGCCAGTTTCCAATAATAATTCATTTACAAATATTATCAATAATCAGATTTCCTTTATGATTCTCTAAACGTTATTATAGAAACTTTTAAGGAAAGAAGGTGGGAAAGGTGTAGGAAATGAGAACAATTCCTACCTTCTGATGTCACAACCAAATTTTCAAAATTACCAATTAAAGATTTAACCTGATGTTAGATTTGTAAACATCAATCAAAAAACTAAATAGATTACGATAAGCCAAAATACTTTGTTGGCTTTAATGAAAGTATGGATTTAATTTAGCATGTGCATCAAAGGCAATTTGAAATAAGGGTGCAGTCACTTCCATGCTGAGAGTTTGCATTTTAAGAGATGATCACCATCAAGTTACTGACTGTAAGGGCAGTGACTATGATGTCATCTAGCTAGATCAGCCACAAATGAAAAAGAAAATTTTCTGTTCTTGAAGATTACCAGAAAAAAAAAACTAAGCTACTACTTTTTAGCTAAAGCTCATTCCACCAAGTAAGCCTTATTTTTATTTTCTTTTTGCTCACTACTTTCCATACTCTTCCATCATAGGAACAACATTATTCTTACCTTTACATTAGGAAACCTAAAATTGGGAATTCCATTCAAATAAAGTTTGAGCCAGTATCAGTTATCCTATTTATGTGACCCAGTTACCTGTTTTAACTTTTAGCAAGAAAATCAATTAGTAATACTCACCAGTGAATGCTTACAGTCTGCCAGACAATGTTCTAAACACTTAAAAGCATTAAATCAGATTTTAAAATTTTCTAATTTTTATATTTAGCATTCTACCATCAATTCTAGATTTTTTCCCCCTCCTGCTATGATTCTGTTACCTACCACTTTCAACTTAATGTACATAGTTGCTTCTATTTTGCAAGGCTGTAGAAAGGCTGTGCTCTGTGGAACTGAAGTTTGACTGGACAGGGGCAACTTTACTCTGCCACAACCAATATAAATTTCTATATAATCTCTAAAATTTAAGACTTGCTTAAAATTCAATAACCACGTTTAGAAATGGCTCCATAACAGAATGCCACCTCTAGATCACGCATGAGAAGGAACAGAACTGGCCCTGAACAACCTCTGTGACACACAACATCTATGTGCGTTATCTGGGCAGCTACATGCTTAATTTTCTTCATTTTTTTTTAAGACTACAATTTCCCTGAAATAAAGGTATAATGATACCTTCTTAACATATACTTTTTAACTTATTATAAAGACAGAAGAGCTGACCTTAAGGTGTAATCAACCAGAAAAAAATGTCACAGATACTAAGCTTCAGGAAGTCCTAAGAGGCTCCTGGGGAACAAATGATCTATGCAGGCAAGACCTTGGAGAACAATCAGGCAAAGAAGAGACCTATCAGTTCTGTTTTTGGGTAAAAAAACCACAGTAATGTTCAATGCACGTAATTAACATGGAGCTAAATGGGATGAACTTGATGGCTCTGGTGATAGCTATCTCTCTCCTTTTCACCAACTTTTTCCTGGCAGTATCCAAGCCTTTCTATATCTCCTTATCTCTTTTGTCCTCTTAGAGGTTATTATTATTTATTTTCTTTTTACCAGCAATTAAATGGAAGAAAGCGTGTGTGTACATGTATGACTCTACTCACACCATTCTTCAGCCCGAGACCCAACTCACCAACAGGCTGACCACGTAAGGGTCTTACAAGCTTTTAAACACATTGTGCTTAGCAGGCTGCATATTAAACATAATTATCATACATGATACTCTCTTTAAAAGAGAAGTCATTAATATTTAAAAAGAAACTCACTGATGTCACACCAGAGCAATGATCTCAAGGTTCTGTGCTCTGAGCCCATCATTTTCCTTGCATGGACCACTTTTTGTTCTCGATTTAGTGTGGCTGGTGGGTATTCATGTTGTGAAGGAGGGAAAGATTAGGAACTCTTTAAATCAACTGTCCTTGAACCTCATGCACTGTGATGAAGACAGAACTAAGCTTTGTTCTTTCTTTCCTGGAAAAGAACATAACTGCACTGCTAGGTAGTATGGCTTGTCTCTAGATGTCCCGCCAAAGCCTCATGCACTCATAGGCGAGCCTTTCCTGAGCTAGTTGGATCTAGGGTGTGTGTGGTACTAAATTAGTCCACTAATTGGAATTAGCATAGCTCTGGGTATGGCTGACTGGATTTTTTAAAGACAGAAGCTCCACTCTTAAGTGTAGGTGGCACCACCCAAAAGGTTTGTAGCCTGGATAGGATAAAAGGGAAAAGCAGACTCACTATTTGCTATTTTGCTGCTTCCTGCCTGTCATGCCATGGACTTTTCCCCCTCTGCCATGCCACCCTGCCTTGGAGACAGCTAACTATGGACTGAAACCTCTACAGATTCTGAGCTAAAATAAACCTTTCCTCCTTCAACTATGGCTGTTGGCTATTTTATCTAAGCAACAAGAAAAGCAACTAAGACACTGGACAACTAAAATTGTGCGCAAGTACCCCCAAATTAGCCTGCAATAACCTTTCTTTAATCTGCATTTACTCGTGCCCAGACCACAGCCATAACCTATTAGCTGGCCTTTCTGCTTCTCTGTCTTTCTGTCTTGTCATATTTTCTACTTGCCTGATCCATCAGCCTCAGTCATATTTTTACTCCGTGCTCAGCTCAAACACTATTTATGGCTCTCCCTCACCTACACACTGGAACCAATGTCCTTTGTATCAGCATCTGAGGCCTTCATAGCACAGCCCCAGCATGTGTAAGATGCATGGTCCCGTTATTTTGCACATGTGTCTTACATTTTGAGCAAGTTCCCCTTTTGTTGTGCTTCTTTCTCTTTGCTTGTGGTGTAACTTCAGCTTCAACATCTTTGCTCTGTCTATCCTGCCAGGCAAAATCCTTCATACCCTTGAAAGTTTGTTTTAAATGATATCTCCTACAAGGTTTCCTCCTCTGAATCCCTCAACACACTGCAAGCTCCTTGAGGGGCATGCTCCTACAGGCCATTCATGACTTCTGGAAGTATATAAAGAGAGGTTTAACCCATATGAGTTATGTAACATTATGGATTTACTAAAGAAAACAGGAGGACTATAAATTCTCCACAGGGACAAACTATGGTCAAAGCTTTCAGATCTCTCTTCCTCAGGGACTAGGTGCTAAAGGCCTCTAGACAGTGAGGAATGTGAAGACATTTCCATCTAAGGTTTGAGACAGCTGATAGCTGCTGACCGTGCCAGAGTTTCTCCCTTTTATTTTTTTTTAATGACTCTGATTTATATCCTCCCCACCAAACACTTAACTGGAATCTGTCTTTCACTGCTAGCACTTTGGATGACTTCCAACCATGAAGCAAAAATGCTTCTTTTTAAGTGAGGGAAGCAGGAGACAGTGAAGGTGAGATAATGTTTCTGGGATCACAGAAGGACTGGTCACTTGTTTGCAGAAACCATGGGAGGAAGCATCACAGAGAAGAGGAAGCTGGAGAAATCCGCATGGGTGTATGGGGCAGAAATAACTACACACCATAATACCCTCAGTCTAGAAGCAGAACGCTTTTAGAGTTTCTGTCAGTCAAACAAGTTCCCAAGTGGGCAAGCTTACCATTGATTAGGTATGGATGATTGCAGCACTTCCGTAACTCCATCATAGTGTTTAAAAGGTTAGGTACATTAGCTTGTCCACCACCTTTGGAAAGAAATGTAAAATTCTTCTCAAGGATGGCTCGGTAATATTTCTTCTGAATGTTTGTTAGCTCAACTTCAATAATAGTTTCTTCTTTGGGGGCCAAGTTCTTTTCTACATCCTCTTTCAGACGTCTCAACATCATTGGCTTTAGAATAGCCTGAAGTTTTTGCACCTAAAAAAGGACCTTAGGTAAATACTGGTATCACAATTTGCTTGTGTGTGAAAACAAAGGATCATCTCACTTACTCATTAACCATTTTCATTTTTCAAAGCCTGGTAAGGATATAAGAGATAATCTTTCAGCTTCCATGAAAGAAATGCAGGGGGTTGGATAATTCTATGTCGAATATATTATTTTACCTAGCCAGGAGTTCTAACTAGCCAGAAAAGTTTGAAAAGTACACAGCAGGAAAAAAAAAACCAAACCATTTATTCATTTAGCTTTCCTGTTTGTCTTAAGTCACAGGGTGATGAGGAAGAAGACAGAAGCACTTCCATGGAGTTCTGTGCTTCTGTTCTCTGCCTTTGCAGAAAGAGCTAAAGAATAAGGAATGGGCGAGGAATTTCTAGTTGCCACATCAACAAGCAAGCAGAGATGTCTCTCCCTGGTATTCTTTTCAGTTCACAGGCAGTAGGATACAGCAGGATGTATACTTTTTATTTTAGAAAAGCAAAAGACTACACTGAACTTAGTGAAGAGGTTTTAGACAGTAAATTGCAGAGGGGGCAGATACAGACCAAGATTTCAAGCCTATCTCCATGTTTATTTCAAACGTGGCATATGAAAAATACTAACATTTATATATTTTACAGTGTATGAAGTAACCAAGTGCTTTTCACACACAATGTGTCATCTCTCTTGGAAATACTGTGGGCTAGTTATGTTTCCAAAATCTAAATACACTGGCTTGAAGAATTAAGCAACAGAGCCAAGTACACATGGTTCAGAAATAAGAGTGGAAACTCAAAACTCCAGTAAGCAAATAGCTCTAAATACTTCAGAGGCTTCTGACAAAAGCCCCGCAAGTATGCACTGCAAAGCCACCAACTTGATTAGTACAGAAATCTCTCAAAAGTACATCAACAGGTATGTAATCTCGCTATAGAACTTAATGGCCCTTTGTGAAAGCAAACAGATAAAAAAAATAAACAAACAGCAGGCCAGGGATGTAGCTCTGTGGCACCAGATCTGCCTGACAAGGGCAGAAAACAGAACAAACAAAACAACAACAAACTCCAAACAAACAAAAACAAACAAGAACCTTCTCAATGATGATTTGGAAAGCCCAAGGGAAAGATACATAAAGCTTTGTCTAGTAAGAAAATACTATAATTTACCTCTTAAAGTACTTAAATATTAATGCTTTCCCACTGTATGAGTTAATCTTCAATTTTATGACAGAGTAGAGGTACAGAGTAGAGGTGGTTAAGTACCTGCTCTTCTGTTTTTAGATCACCAAATTCTTGCATAAAGGTGGTTTCTGAAGGGAAGCGACTTGGTTCCAAGAAATGAAGCAAGCTAAAGAGCTCTTCCACAGTGTTCTGTAGTGGGGTCCCTGTCAGCAGCACTTTGTGTTCCTAGAGTAACAAGAGGAAGGTAACTGACCAAATGCTAATAAAAACAGTTCAACCCTTTCTTTTGTATTCCCAATTTCCTACTTGTACTTGTCAGTGGTAACTCAGCATCAATCCAACACAAAGGACAGATTAGACAAGAAGGGGGAGACACCAGAATAATACAGTTCTTGTTTCAGGTGAATAAGATACATGGAGGGTCCTCTCTATAACTCTTCAGAGTTCTTAAATGTGTATATTTTGCTATTTTTTCTCTTCTGAGGTTATTAAATTAATATTTTAGTAAGATGGCTAAGTCTCCTAAATCTCAATGCTTTTTCTCCAACAAATTTAAGTTTTGTCCTATGATCCTTAGACTCAAAGGTTTACATGCTTTTTGTTCTCTAGATCAACAGTTCTCTCATTTTTTATGTTTCCTGTATGACTCACTTTAGAGACAAAAAAGTTCTTAACAGAATATCAAAAGTTATTTTGTTCTGCAAAAATTTCCAACTAGCAAAGAGGTCAGCTTGGTTTTCTATACCACAATCACTTATTAACAGATGCAATTTTTAACTTTGTCTCTTTGAAGCAAGTTAATTCTTCCTGTTTACAAGCTCTACATCTAGTTTTCCTTATGCATTTGTACGCTGTCCTTCTATATCTATACATATTACATACAGGAACCATTTTAATAATACTGAGTTTATTAGGGTAAGTCTTAACAATAATGAATTTATAAATTTTTAGAGCCCTATTATTTTTTAGCCACTTGGTATATAGAAAACTAAAAAACTATTTTAGAAAGTGACTATACCCACTATTAGTTTCAAAAGCAACATTCTAACGACATAGAATCTGACAAAATTCAGCTGCCAGGCACAGTACATATTCATCAAATACTAACTGAATAAGATGTACGTAGGAACATGCTAATTTCCTTACTATCATGTCTTATCTGTCAAGGAAGCTGTTTGAAAGTGAGGTGAAGCTGTCCAATACACATTTTTCCCTCCTTTTCTCCTTTCTGAATAGAGGTCTCGCGCAAGAAGATGCATAGATTGCTACCTGCTTCAGATTCATTAAATTCACTGGGTGAGAAGTTTGTAAATCAATTCAAAATTTTATACTACACACTGGTGGATTACCTGGGCCATGATCACTGATATAACCAAGTCTTGAACAACTTTATCCAAGAATTTTTTAAAGTACTGTCAAAGATTCAGGAAAGTCATTATAAAGGAAGAGCTACACTGATATTGTATTGATTGTCTCCCATTTTTTTCATATCTTTTAGTATTTAAATTAAGTCCCGAACACCTAACCAAACACTTTAAAAGTTAAAGCCTTTTGAATTTACTAATTTAAAAATGAACTAATTTGAAAAAAGAAAAGGAACTCCTTTTTGATGCTGCTTCCTTTCAATGGAAAACAGCCAGTTACACCAAATGATTACAACCCTTTTGTATAGTTGTGTATGAGCAGTAAAAAACAAAACACAAAACCAGGCTTCATTTTGAAAGTGGGTAAAAATTTAAGAATATGTATTTAATACACACGACATCACAAACTGTCTTGTAAGAGATTTAGTATCAAGCATACTACTTCCAAGCTCAACTCGGGTGGCAGATATGCTTCTACCCTGAAAATGTTACTATTCTTTTGACCTCTAGAGGAGAGGTGTGCATTTATTTCTTTTTAGCAGACTCCTTAATTTGTGCGGGGACTTCTGATGATAAAAGATGAGATGGCAAAGCCAATGATGAACTACTATGACCTCCTCAAGCTTCCTCTCGTTGGTAATGAGGGACAAGGTGGCTCTGCTTTCCCAGAGCTCCTGTGGAAGACTGTGGACACAGTGGTGATCCATCATCTCCACAAACATTCGCTTTGTCTTGGAAGAAAGGAAGACACTTAGTGGTATTCTGAGTGTGAGCTTGGAGATCATCCTGTGAAGTGCATTTTTATCCTAACTCAGTCTGAGGCAGGTAACAGCAGTTCCCTAAAATCTCCATCATATTGAGGTATAGTTACTACTTGCTATTTTTACTCTAACGTATTCTAAGAAAGAAGCATAAAAAGTGGCAAGTGTGTAAGTTCTAATGAGGTTTAAGTAAAAATTTAAACACCAGGCAACAATCTATGCTGAACTGCACTAATAAAATTAAATTCTGACCATGAACAACAATGTCTTCCATTAAAAAAAAAAATCTCTTCTTGGGCCGGGGATTTAGCTCAGTGGTTTCGCTGCCTGCTGCACAAGCACAAGGACTCGAGTTCAATCCCCAGTACCAAAAAAAATCTCTTTATCATTAAAAATATTAAAAATAGAAAATAAAAAATAAAAATAAGTATTAAAAAAGCATAAATTAAAATAATTATTTTGTTTATTTGCTAACTGGAGCTTCCCAGTCAGTTAATCAAGGGTGAGTTGCAGGCATGCAGAATCCTTGGAGTATCTAGCAGGGCTGGAATGATCAGGAACCACAGGATGGCCTCTCAGGGCAGTGAGGACTTCTCTATCTATCTTCTGAATGTGGTGTCATTTTCAATACGGGCCACTGCACGAAAAATTCAAGGAACAGTGCAATACATGACTGAAAAATTATTAGAGTAACAGATTCTAATCTATTTAAAAACATTTTATTGCTACATTATGTTTGCAGTACATAATGTTTACATTCCTTGTGTGGGTTTGGTACATGTACATCACACATATTAATTCCTTTTTTTAATTCCCTCCCATCTCTTGAACTCCTTCAATTTGAAAAAAAAAACTGATCTCCCTACATCCTATTATCTTTTATTTTGCTCTTTATTTATAATTTGGGTTTCTCATAAAAGAACATGTGATATTTAAGCTTGTATGTCTAATTTATTTCGTTCAACATTATGGTCTCAAGGTACATCCATTTTCCTACAAATGACTCAAGCTTATCTTTCTTTATGGCTGAGTAATACTCCACTGTGTGTAAATATCATTTTTTTCTTTATCCATTCATCTGCTGATGGACATACAGGTTGCTTCCAAGATTTAGCTATTATGAGTTGTGTTGCTATAAATGTGGGTATGCATGTATCACTGTAATATGATATTTTAACTCTTTCAAGAAGATACCTAGAAGGGGAATAGCTGGATAAAATATTATTTCTAGTTTTAGTTTTCTGAGGAATTAATGAAGTATTATTATTAGTAACAAAAAATTCCTCAAAGTATCCCAAAGGCAATTAGATTGTTTGAGCTTGATAGAATCAAATTAATTCTTATTAATCAATGAAAGACTGTTTCACAGTAAGAATCTACTATCTGGTAACATATGAACTAGAACTCATGTTCTTTTACATAACTTAGATAAGTTCAGTCAGATGACTGTGTAAGCCTTCAAGAAATAGTTATTTAACTGTCATCATGAAGGCCTAGTGGCCCACCCTATTTAGAAGATATAGTTAGATATATCTTGAACATGAGCATTTACCTTTTTACAGGTTTACTTCATTGTAATGCTAAAGTATTACTTAGAGAGCCCAAAGGCAGTCATGGAGTTTCTCCTTCTACACACCTACCCTGTATCTTCAAGACTTACTTGAGGGACCTACCACCAAGTAGTAGTAAACTGTTTTGCAAAAGACTTAGGACAATGTTAGTAATAATTCTCTAGAGAGAGAAAAGGGAACCCCTGTTCTAAATAGGATAATTCAGTCAGTCCTTCCTTTAAGCAAAACTAGATTTTGCTTGTTTTTAATTAAAAGAATAGCTGGATAATCTAATCCTCTTAATTTAAGAATAAAGGGAGCTAGGGCCAGGGATTTAGCTCAGTGGTTCCGGCCCCTGCCTCGGAAGCCCAAGGTCCCGAGTTCAATCCCTGGTACCAAAAAAATAAAAAATAAAATAAAATAAAATAAAGGGAGCTGCTTCAAAGAAGCTGGAACAAGAAGCTTTTAAATTTTCTTTTCAACAGTACCAGTCTTCAGGAAAAAATGTATGGCCACAAAGACACAGAACATTCCTTCGCCTTCGCAACTCTCAATTCATAAGAGATCATATTATTAAAGGGATTTTTTTATCACTGTTTTTCACACTTATCAAATCACTAAAGACATCCTAAATGAAAATAATATTGCTTTCAAAATGTATATTAAAAATGAAAAACAAATGATCATAACCAACTTGTAAGGTATGGACTGAAAAGAAGCCTGAGGATGACAAGTCATTCATCCATTCCCTCTGTGATAGCACACACATAACGTTATAGCACAACATATCAATCAAATTCTCCCCCTCCACATTATACTGTCCCATGATATTCTTGTTGGGAAAAAAAAAAACTAGGAAAACTATCAGGAAGACCTATCACTTGGGAAGCTGGAAAAGCATTGGATAAGTGTGGTGTAAAATTCCAAATCAAATCTGAGGTCTTGTAATACCTCAAATTTTTAGGCATCTGTGCAAAGTGAACCAATACCAGAGTTCCTGCCCAACTTACTGAGAACTTGCATCTATAAGTTTAAATGGTTCCAACAGAGGAAAGCCTATATGCACCGGAATGTAACTGGATCATGGTTATATTTTGCTGTGATACAACTACTTAAAGACACCAGCATACAATGCAAGAATTAGAAAGGAAACAGCAACTGAAAAGTTCAGAATATAACTCAATATTGTACAGGCTTTGTAGACACCTTTCATAAGCATCAATCAAATTCAAAGTAGTGGGATTATCAAGTCAGTAACAATTCTATTCAGGTTCAATGGAATCATGAATACAATCACTGACCAAATCCATCATCTTGAGTCCCTCCAACAGCTTGCAGTTCCTATTCTTCAACCTGTGGGCCTCGTCAATGACTACACAGCGCCATGGAATATTACGTAGCTCAGGACAATCAGTCAAAATCATTTCAAATGTAGTGATGATGGCATGAAACTTATAGGACCCTTTCATCACTCGACCCTGTAAGAACAATTCAGAATTATTACTATGCGTTAAGGATTAACAACTGAGGACAAGTTTATATTCATGTATCCCTTTGAGGACCTATTTATTTTAGGTAACATTCTATTTTCAATTTATTTTTGAGGCTTTAATTTGTTGTGGTAAAGTGGAAATTTAAAGTGTTTTGTTTTTAAAAGATATCAGAAAATTGTTAGTAAAACTTCAGATCCAATTTCCTTATAGATCACATGCAGTAAAGTGCCCTTAAGTGTACCCAGTCTAGTCAGACTACACAGATGCTAAAAGGTAAAGGCCAAATGGGTCTGGATTCTACGTTAACTTTATAAACTTCTTAAAATTTCTTTGATTTTTTAAAAACTTTTGTAACTTTTTATTTAATACTTCTTGCAAAGGGCTAAAGCATTTGATTTTGAAAATACATTCACTGAGGACTGAACTTATAATTTCCAAAAATTGTTTTTCCTCCTTTTTCTCCTTTAAATTATTTAACTGTAGGTTAGATTTTATACTCAAACAAACATATAAACCAACTGTATTATTTCCAGTTACTGGACATTCATTTATTACCTACAGCTTAGAACTGGTTTAGCACATATTAGCCTTCTTTACCATGTCACTTATAATACTTCACTGTCAGTATCATACAATAAGTGCAAACAAGTAACTACAACGAGAAAAAAATTATAGAAATTGCTATTAAAAGACTAAAGTATAAATCCTTAGGTACATTTGGAATTTTACAAAATCCATTATTTTTATTTTTTATTTTATTGTTTTGGTACCAGGGATCGAACTTGGGTCCTTGCGCTTGTGCAGCAGGTGATGAAACCACTGAGCTAAATCCCCGGCCCTAAAATCCATTATTTTAAAATTCTAGTAACAGCATAATATGCTTTCTATTTGAATACCATCTTTTGTTTGGTTTTGTCTTAGGTATATAAAACATTAATAATACATTAAATAAATTTCAGTAGTTACTCAGGGTAAAAAATTCCTTCTAATCAAATAATCAGAATGACAAAATATACCCCAAAAAAACAAAGAGCAGTATTCACAGATGTAGAAAGATAATACAAACATAAATTTGGTAAAAAAAAAAAATCTTAAGCAGATTTCCTAATTTTCCAAAATCAAGATCTCCCCCCACATCACTGACACTTTGAATTTTCAACACTTTGAAATGCCCAAGGGATATGAATTGGGACGTTTTACCTGGGGATCTTTGAAGTACATTTCATACAACTGAATGGTCCGACGACTAGCTTGACTCCCATGATACACAACCACATTCAACTCTGTCCAGGTTCGAAATTCCCTTTCCCAGTTGGGGATTGTGGACAATGGGGCAATTACTAAAAAAGGGCCATGGATTCCTTTCAAATATATCTCATAGAGAAATGTAATGGACTGGATAGTTTTTCCTAAACCCATTTCATCTGCTAAAATGCAGTTTCGCCTTTGAGAGAAAAACAAAATAAAAAAATTTAGTGAGTGTAGATACAAGATGATGGTGTCTTTTCACAAAACATATATTATTGTAACAAATGTATATCCATAGGTCTCTAGATATTTTCTACATTTCAACAAAATATATTTTCAAGTAAAGTTCTCTAATAAAAATTACTTCTATGTACTTCTTTCGATCTCAGTATTAGTATTTTTGAATAAAAATTAAGCATATTTCCAATACTTTAAAAATATTTTATTAAATACTGTTTATTAATATCTCCAATAACTACAAAGAAAAAAAGCTATAATCTTCTTTAAAAGAAAAAACACGTTTTACATACATGTTGTACCAATTGAAAAGCAGCCAGTTCACTCCTTCCAACTGGTATTCCCTGAGTTTGTTATTGTTTTTATATTCCCTGGAACTCTCCGATTTCTTCCAGTCATCAGCAGGAGGTCGCTCCTATTTCAAATATAATGAATCCCATTAGTGGTTTCTCAAAGACCATACCACTATTTCAGATTAAATCTTCTACCATAAACCAGTTCTTACCACACGCTCTGTTTCCGGCTCCCTGGACATGAGTTTCTCAAACTCTTCAATCTTTGCTTGGTCTATGTCCTGCCTCAGCTCCCACGTGCTGTCTTCATAAGGAAGTGAGCACCACTTCACCAGGTAGTGGGTCACAGGCTAGCCAGGTTTAAATAAACCAGAATTTAATCATTTTACCAAATATTATATACTAAAGGAAAAAGTGCTCTACTTCATTTATCAACAGATGCTACCTCATTGTAAAACTGAATTGATACACATTTTAAACCCATGACCAATAAATAGTCTCAAAAGAATTATTGGGTATTATGAGAACAAATTAACTTTTTACCTAAATCACTGGTAATGTTCAAAAGCCAGAGCATATATAGGAACAGCTAGCAAAATAACAAGAAGTTAAATTTGCATCTCATTTTTATCTGTACAAATCATTCATTATGTATTTCATTCACAATTATATGGTATATCCTTTTAGAATATGTACATGTTTACATCATCAGCTAGTGTCTTATAGAATGAAAAGGAAATTTATTAGGATATCTGTCTTTTCCTTAGAGAAAAAAAGCATTAAACAGCATATTTGAGCTACAGAAGATTGGAGTGCAAAATATTTTGGACAAGGCAGATGAACAGGATTTCCACTTTGTCTTTCCTCTAGAAAACCTTTGGATTTGTTGACCTTTATTTTAAGACCAAGGTATACTGATCTAGTTGTAATGTTAAAAATATTTGCTATACAAAGTAAATACACATTGAAACTTTTTTTTTTAAGTACAACTAAGCAAAACAAGAAAAGTAAAGATAACGTACAATGTTTATAGATACAGTCCCATGTTGAAACACCATGGAATTTTACTAGAGTTTAGAGTAACATGGGAATTCTTTGTAGACTCTCCCTAAATAAGCAAGATCCAAACATTTAAATCTCAATTTACACGGAGCAGCCAGGAATGACAGAACTCATGGGTACAGCATTACCAACACACACACTCAGAAGTCACTAGACTTGTCTGTATTCTTCCCTGTCAAATGCCATTTCAATCTGGTAAGGTTTACAAAGCAATGTGAGAATACAAAGTTTTGGATCTCACATAAAAAAAAGTATTTTCTTTTTTTTTTTTTTTTTTTTGGTACCGGGGATTGAACTCAGGTCCTTGCACTTGCACAGCAGGCGGCGAAACCACTGAGCTAAATCCCCAGCCCTAAAAAAGCATTTTCTATTATCCTCTGTGCACCTCACTAAATGAAGTTCATCAACTTCACTTAAGATGTCCAATGCCAAATAACATTAAACTCTCTTCTTACAAGAGTACTCCCAATTACATAAGAGTAGATAACTAAAATGCACTGAGGTCTTTATTCATCATATTCTACAAGTGTAAAAAAAAGGTCAATATAATTAAGATTGAAAACTGATTCTTTTAAAAAAGCTCTCAGACCACACAAAACATATTTAGAACAATTATTAAAACATAAAACTGAAGTGCTTGCTTCAGCAGCACATATAGTAAAACATAAAACTGATAATAAGTCATCAAGTTCCAGTTAAACTTAGACCAAGTATATCATGATCTAAGGTGCTAATCAAAATCAGGTCTAGGTTCCTCTCATCTTCTCTATAAACACACAAGAGCTGCCTGAACTGCCATTTTATAATACAAATAATCTCGTGTTACCTCTCCCCGGTCATCTGTGCTACGTGCAAAGTCCATTATCCGGTCAACCTCTACATAATCTGGATTAAAAAGCTCATCCTCAATCTGCACCAAAGGAAAAAAAGTTAAAATGTTTATTTCCTGAGAGGTAAAACCATTTTACTTTTCAGCAGGCAATAATATTTTGGGTCACGACAATATAAAATTTATTTTGGTAAATTCTATTATGTTAATTGAAATGCTACAATTTAGCAAAATCATTCCCCATGAGAGGATCAGACTTCTTAGACTTTGTTAACTGGGTCTTTTAATTACTGTGTGAAACCTTTTACTGTGAGAGAATGTTTGAGAATATTTTAAATGAAGTGTGAAATTACAATTCACTAATGAGCAATCCAGAAGGCTTATGGCATACAATGAATTTAGCATTCTTGAAACTACAGTTTGCAATAAAGAATCAGAGCCATGCACAGGAACAGAGTCTTATAACTACTTGAGTTGTCTGATGCAATATAGCATCATTTACAGAATGTTATTCAAGAGCTGAAAACACTGAAACCTTACAGATCTCACATTATAGTATGAACAGTTTATGCTGTTAGTCCTTGCCAATCATTATTAGTACCTCACTTAGAATAAGAGTCTTGTCATTAATCTTAAGTGTTTGAATGATTTATTTGTACTAAACATAGAGTAGTTGGGTAAAAGAATTCAAGTTCAAGAAACGAAAACTTAAATAATTGAGTCATTAATCCAATATTTTAACAATCTCGGCAAAAGTGAAGTAATACTGCTTGTTTGCAAAGTTATCTCAGAAAACAGAACGTGGCTCAGGAGGAAGTTACAGACCAAGCCATACTTAAAAAGAAGCCAGGGTCAGATAAGTTTTTGGACCCGAGTCCAACACAAAAGATACATCTTCATTTGTTGCTACAGATTAACTTAATTGTTTTAAAAAAAACCTTTGTAAAAAGGCATACTAGAAGTCACTTAAGCACCATTCTTATCTTCTGATTTGTAGGCTGAAAACAGAGGCTGTCAGTCACAGTCTGCTAAGGAGAATAAACATTCCTTGCACTATTGTGCCATTTAAAATGCCAGGTTTGGGTGAATTGTAAATTATGAAGTAGGAGAAATATAAAAACATGCTTCAACTACTTCAAATTTTGCAGAGGTGAACAGCAGGGGAAAATACACTGGAATGTTCAGTTAATTTAAAATGTTAGTATATTAACGCACTGGCTTTGTCAAAAGTTTCTAGTTGGGTAAATAGTATGCATGTATTATTCATACACAACATAAACATTAAAATTTCCACAAACTAGGTCTTGATGACAAAAGCTCTCTTTAAGACAATTTGTTCTTACATCTAAGCTTCTATATTCAGTGATGAATTTAACTTTTCCTTCATTTCTGCCCATTAAGGAATAATCTATGCCATTACGTAGGTGATGAAATTTCTAGTCTATAGGATCTGTTTGAACAGAGATTTCAGCTGTGGATACATAAGAAAGCATAAGGTGCATACACACACACAAAAATGAAAGTAACTGTAATTGAAAATCCAACAGTAGTCCAGCCACAGAATACTAGAAGTCTACAGGACAAAATAAACAGGGGTGTGTGTACATGTGTTTATTTGTTTGTTTGTTTGTTTTGGGTACTGGGGATCAAACTCGGGACCTTGCGCCTGCGAGGCAGGTGGCGGAACCACTGAGCTAAATCCCCAGCCCTGCATACAAGTGTTTAAAAGAGAGTGGGAAAGGACTGTTATTCTTCTTTGTTAACTCTCATTCAGGACAAAGCTCAACTTACCAGAAAATAACGTTTTGCAACCTTGGTACGGGCAACTCACATAGATGAGAAGACAAGCTATGTACCTAGGACCAGGCACAACTCTCTAAAGAGTATGTGACTATAGTAAACAGAGTCCAAATAAATTTAACAAACAAGACCATGATTTTAAAATGGTGGTGGGGGTACACCACTGTGTTTTTTCCTTTTGCCTCCCACAGATCCCTGGAAAAGGTCAGCAGAACACATGGTGTCTCTTTCTGAAGGAAGCTAATAATTTAACTTGCTCTATGGCACAAACATTTAACTTCAATGTCATTAAGAAGGACACGCAAAATAGAGTCTCACAGTATTTTCCTCAAAACCACGCTTTCAAAGAAAAAACATCTTAATATTCCCTAAGATGTAAAATCTGAGTCACATTCAAGAAAGTGCATTCCAACTCAGAGAAAACTAGTACACTGCCAAAAAGCCTGTGTCCCCAAGGTAACAAAGTTGGTGATGCATATGTAGGTGTAGTAAAAGAGCACCCAACAACCACCCACAAGATCTCCCATCCAACGCAGACTTTACCAAAAGCCTGCCTGCTGGGATCGTGAAATCAGGTTCGAAGAGAGTAGAAACTGGCCACATGAGATTATAAAGATTTTACACCATCAAAATATTAAATGCTCTTTTGTCAAATCCTCCTTATCTTGACAAAAGGGATGGCAGCCTGAAGCAGGTTGCTAAGCATGTATTATTTTGCATCAATTTTCATACTTCTTTACTGGTTACATTTGGTTCACTTTTTTATGAGAAGAGAATTACAAAGTCAGCAAGTCTTTGACTTATCTTTCAATGTTAGAATTTTTCCTACATATACTTGAGGCTGTAATTGAAAGCAAATTGGTGATCAAAAGTCCAGAGACCCCAGTAAGCAGCTTATGAAAGAAAGCACTAAAAAAAAAATGTAATTGACTATGTCGGTAGGGGGTAACCTGTTACTTCTAATAAATGTAGTTTCTTCACTGCCCTCTTGTATTGTTGTCTTTTAGTAAGTGATAACCTAGGACAAAGGGGCACAGGCAATGATAATATACCAGCTTCTACACTATGGCACACAGTTTGTTTGTGAGAGGCAATGACTTACACGACAGAAATCTGCCACACACTTCCTCCACTAGAAGTTAAGCTTGTATATCCTAGAATGTGTACTTCTTATTTACTGTAGAGTTTTTAACCTGCTGAATCTCAATGGAACTTCAGTCTACTTACTTTTTTCATTGTCTACTAACTGCACTCTCATTACAAGATTTTAATCATACCATTACCACTATTTCTACATAATATCATAAGGACTGCTATCTTTTACACTAAGCAACAGGAAGAATGAGAAATTTCCTGTTTACAGTTTTTTTTAGCAACAACGTATTAGCAATATGCAAGTAATTAGCACCAAATTAGGTAAACTAGTTTTTCTTAATAATTTATTGAACTAAAATTCATAATTGAGAGTATTTTAGTAAAGTAAAACCTTCAGAAAATTAAGCAGATATTCCATACCTCTGAAAGGAATTTGTTCTGGCCCTGCTTTGCCTTAAATCGTTTAATCTTTTGCTGAATTCTTTTATCTTTTTCCAAATCTTCTACAGATGCCCACTGACAATGAAGATAAGAGCTGAAAGAATAAAATATCCATAAAACATGTAAAACACAGTACTCTTTATGTATATCATTACAAAAAATCAACTACACAAATCATTAAAATAACCTGCTTAATTACTTATAGAGCTGTCGAGCAACATTCAATATAACCACTAATATTTGAGAATAAGAGAAAATCAATGATGATGTGTACAATTTGCCTTCTGCCCCAAACCTCCCAGATTTCTTATCCAGTATACATAACAGGGGGGAGGGGCTAATAACAAGCTTTTTTCGTAAGTTAATACATTATGCTTCAGTGTAAAACACTTACCACTATGGGTGGTCTGAATTATGAATTCATTTTTTGAGTCTTTTTATTATTGAGAAGTAAGTATTTTTAATCAAGTTAAAGGTTCAAATTTACAACAGCAACTTCTTTGGAGATAAGGGATATAGTACGCTCTTGATTCATACAAGGCCTATCACACTGGCCAGCCCCCAAGGTAAACTTAACATAGTCCTTCCAGAACAACTGGAAAGGACCACCATCCAATTCCTGAGCCTCAGCCAATACCCCCCAATGACCCTTGTGAATTTTCACTCAATAACACCCATACTCTCACTGGGCAAGTCCCATGCCCTTCAGACTCACTACCTTCTGCTATGAGCGCATTTTTACCTTCCGTAACCTGAACTTCAATGCACTCAACCCTCCATGTTCCCTCCATGGGACTAGCAGGCTCATGGTTAATGTTTCATGGGATCTCACTTTCATCTGTTTGACATTTCAATATTCTTTTGTACCATCACTCTTTCCCTGTCCTCCAGCTGCCTCTACTGTCTAATTTCTCTTTCTGGTGATGACATCACAAAGAACTGTGATGGTTGAATATACACCTCCCTCAAGATCAAGGTACTACTACTTAGAAGTTATGCAGTCATTAGGGAGTCTTTAAAAAAGTTAATAATATAAAAATTCTTATGATACTAGTATATAATTGATATTTATGCAATGTCTAATATGCATTAGCTAAGATAGGACTGATTCCTTTGATAACTGACTAAAGGAGAAGATTTTAAATAAACGTGTCACATATATAAAATATACCAATTTATATATATAAAATACAATGAACTAATATAAATTCTGTACACAGGAAAAATAGATTAGAAGAACATGATAGTGGTGATTATTTGAGTAATAAAATTGTATTTTATTTTCTATTTTCAAGTTTTATTGTCTAAATTTCCGATAAATAATAAGCAATGCTATGATAACCAGAAAGAACCATCATAAAAATAACCTACTTTAGTCTCCTAGTTATTTGTCCAAAAAAAGGCACATGTGCAGGTAGTATCACAAGAGAGGGTTAGCACATCCAAAGCACCACCAGGATGTCCCTTATAAAAGTGGTTCCAGCCCTCAGCCTGCAAACTGGGCTCAAATTTTCAGTCATTGATTCCACAATTCTAAACCTGATAACCTACTCAGAAGGCTTAATCCAGAAGAAGAAAGAAGAGAAACAGGGTCAAAGGTTGGCTGCTTTGTCTTAGTAAATAATTAAGGTTAAAAAAAAAAAAAAAAAAAAAAAAAGAGGAAAATTTTACTGGGGGACTAGTTGGCATTAAAACAAAACAAAACAAAAATGTTATGAAGGCCCTACATATAATATAGTTTATGGTCACTTTGGCAAAAAAACTTCATTTCAAATGATAATTTTTCTTTATGAAAAGAGTATAACATTTACACCTAATGCTGATAAAGACAGTACAAAAGAAGAAAAACCCCAAAGACCATAACCCTTTTGCTTATTAGTGCAAAGTTCTAAATAAAATATTAACAAACATGTTTCCACACTACAGTAAGAACAGCACATCAGGTTAGGTATGTAGTTTGTGCCTAGCAAGCACAAAGCCCTGGGTTCAGTCTCCACTTTACAAAAAAAAAAAAAAAAAAATACACAGACTCAATATATCTAAGGAGAAAAAAAATCACACAGTTATCACCACTGATGTTGGAAAACCTTTGACAAAATTCAACAACCATAAAGGATTTTTTAAAACTAACTCAGGAAAACAGGAACTGATAGGCAGTTCATCACTATAATTAAATATAGAGAAATCTTAGCCCTAAAGCTAGGTCTTGTTAAAAGCAGAAACAGCCAGGTGTGGTAGCGCACACCTGTAATCCCAGCACTTGGGAGGCTGAAGCAGGAGGATCTCTGTGAGTTCGAGGCCAGTCTGGGCTACATAGTGAGTTCAAGGGTAGCCTGAACTACAAAGCAAGACCCTGTCTCAAAAAACCAAAAAATAAAAAACAAACATACATCAGAAACAATAAACTTCGGCACAGAGATCTGAAACAAGGTATAAACTATCTCACTCTTGTTCAATATCCTATCTGAGGTATTAGCCAATGCTATTAGATAAGGCAAAACAGTAAAAGGCATAATAATTGGAAAATAATAAGTAAAATGATTTCAATTTCAAGATTATATGACTGTGTACTGGGAAAAACCCATAGAAAATTTAGAAAAAATCATTTAGAAAATTAAATGAAATAATAAAACTAAATAATTCAGTAATACAGCAGGATATAAAATTAACATACAGAAGTCAATATATTCATTCACACAAACAATATCCAATGAGAAGATATGTAAATTTAATGTCATGTAAATAAAAACACAAACAAGTATTTTTATGGAACTATACAAGTTAACTCAAGACTTCCCATATAAAAACAAGCATGCTAGAATATCCAGAAAAACATTAAAAAGAATCTAGTAGGAGAAGCTACATCTACTAGATATTTAAATACATTATAAAGCCTTTGTATGTAAATGTGTTACTGGCTCATGAATACAATAACAGATCAAAGGAAGAAAGTACAGATATACACAGAATAAACATGCAACTTTGGTACATGGTAAAGTTGTAGCTCAAATAACTGATAAATATGGATTGATTCCCTGCTCCCTCCCTCCTTCTCTGTTTGCAGAGCTGAGGACTGAACCCAGAGCCTCACATATACTGGCAATGTGTACTATCACTGAGCTACATTCTCAGCCCAAAGATGGATTGATTTGTAAGTAACAATTTTAGAAAATACAATATAAGGGCCGGTGATTTAGCTCAGTGGTGTTGCCCCCTGCCTAGCAAACGCAAGGTTCTGAGTTCGATTCTCGAAACCTAAAAAAAATGCTTAGATAGAAAATACAATATATACTGCCTAACAACATTTTGATCAATGACGGAAAAAATATAAGTTGGTGGTCCCATAAGATTATAATGAGGCTGAAAAATTCCTATACCTAGAGATGCTGTAGCTGTTACAGTGTTATAGCAAAATATAGTGTTCATGTGTTTGTGGTGACACTGGCAAAGCCAAACCTACTGTGCTGCCAGTCACATGAGAGTATAGCACATACAATCATGTATGGTATGTAATATTTGATTAATAAACAACTATGTTACTAGTTTATTAGGTTAGTACACTATCCTTTTTGTCATTATTTTAGAGTGAACTCTTTCTACTTATAAAAAGTTTACTGTAACACAGTATGCTGTGCTTCACTGGCAGCAGCCTTATACGGTCAATCTTACTGACTGCAAGGCTACAAAAAGTGACTGATCTAGACCATCTAGGTTTATACAAGTATACACTATGATGGTCATACAATGAGAAAATGAACAAATAATGTGTTTCTCAGAATGCATCCCAGTTGTTACATGATGCATGACTATATATATTGAAAAGAACAAAATCAGAACCATGCCTATACCATACACAAGAGTGAACATCAAATGGATCATACACCTAAATAGAGAAAATGAACCCATGCAAATACTAGAGGAAAACAGGTGAAATTTCTTCTTTAACATGGGAATAGAGAAAGGCTTTCTACCTATGATTCAAAAGCCAGATTTAATAAAAGAAAAACTGGTGAATCTATGTAATTTTTCTTTAATTTATAGAGCAATAAACACCATAAATCAAGTCAGTAGACAACTGAAACAAAAAATAGTTGCAGCTCACAGCCAAGATGAAGGAATAATATCCCTCCATCTAGATAAAGAACACTTAAAATTGAGGGAAGGATGATGGAAAAATGAGCAAAAGATACACAGATAAGTGATATCAATATGGCCATGAAGCTTAAGAAAAGATGTTCTTATTCATAATAAGATAAAATGCTAAAATTTCACTGAAATTTATTACAAAAATTAAAAAGACAATATATACTGTAAGTTGGGAAGGTTGTGAGGAAATAGGTGTTCTCATACACTGCTGACAGGAATACAAACTGCTGTAACCCTATGGAAGGGAATGTGGCAACATCTCAAAACTATATGCAAATTTGCCTTTTTCTCTAGTAACCCCACTTCTAAGAGTTTACCCTGAAGCTAGGGCTTCAACAATATGAAAAAATATGTATGCATGAGAACATATATTATAGCATTATTTATAATTATAAGATACCAAAAGCTATTCACATGCTTACATACCTAGCAGACTGAGTGAACAACCATCGTATGGCTGTAACAAGACCCCTATGAACCAATATACTGCAGTGATTTCCAAAATGTAGTGTCATGAAAAAAAAAAATCAAAGAACAAAAATGTATTGATAGCACATAATTTTTAAATAACAAGAACACACACACACAAATCATAGAAAGGGTAAAGCTGACATAAATGAAAAAGTAGGCAGAAATGAGGTAGAGAGGAAGTTGACAATTCTCTGAGTAAACTTTTATGTACAGTTCCAATTCTTAAGCCTTAGTATTTTCACCAACTTGAAAAAAAATAACTAAATAGAAACCAAAAAGGGTGGTTAAGATGGAATATAAACAGAGACTAATGAACCAAACTGTTTATCAAATAACTACTGGGGGTAGGGGAGAGAGACACCCTAAGAACTTAAGGAAATTTTGTATACAGCATTTAACCTGTATGCTATTAAAGATAAAAAAAAAAAATCCATGAAAACAAATATAGGCTTCTTTTTCACAGAAATATGAGGTAGTTGGGCCAGGGATTTAGCTCAGTGGTTCCACTGCCTGGCTCACAAGCCAAGGACCTGAGTTTGATCCCTGGTACCAAAAAAAAAAAAAAAAAAAAAAAGAAAAGAAATATGAGGTGGTAATTCCTGTATATTCTATATAAATATATTTATTCTATAGAAATTCTATATTCTATCTAAATATATTCTTGACAGTAAGAGCCAAGCTTATGGTCAAAGTAGGAAATGCAGAAAGGAAAATTGACAGAAAGAGCCCTGTGATAGTGCTACAGTAATACTGGAAGTACCAACGTCATGGTTTTTGTGGTTAGGTAGATAGGAATAAAGAAATAGGTATGTGTGTGCACATAATAAACATACATAGATAAAATGTGTAAGTTATATGACCTTGTGTGTATATGCACGTGCAAACACTATCCTAGCTTCATCCACTGACAGGGACTAGAAGCAACGAGCATACCCAGAGCCTGGATCACACTCCAGTGCTAGCACTCAAAGAAAGATGAGGACAAGGCAAAAGGACAGAGAAGTTATTTTGAAGGGGTTCCCACTGGCCAAAGCTGGGATGACGTGAGCAAAGTAAATCATACCACAAAAGGAAATAATTATAACATATTTGATACAGTGAGAATCCACAAGTCTACACACCTATAAATTAGCAAATGGGAAAACAGGTAGAAATCCAGTAAGTCTAGAAGGAATGATGGAATTAGTAAACCACAACTTAGCAACCATTACCATATTTTGTAGTCTCAAAGCATCTTTCCAAAAGGTATGTTAACTACAAAGAGAAAAATTCTACTATTTTTGCAACTTTTTATATATCTGAAATTATATCAATATATGTTAACAAAAGCTTTTAATTTTAGAGAAATCTTAATTTTCCTTAGATCTCAATTAATATCAGACTAGAGTTTTTAGAGCTCTCTTTCCTTCAGCTCAAATGACTGACAGGTAGGATTGGTCCTCCCTGCTTGGCAGTGGTACCTTCTCTAGAGTTATTAACAGGCTCAAGTGGATGCAAGCTTTTCAGTCTTGGTGCCACACACTGACTCAGATGCCTGTCTAGCAAGGTCTGTTTTTCAGCAGCTGATACTTAAGTTTCTTTGTTCTTGTTTTAATTTGATATATCTACAAGGGAACTTTTCCCCTCTGGTTTACTTAGTTCACCTCTTCCTTACCTATCCTGACCTCTCTCCTTAAGCACTCAGCAGAGGAAATCATGCCATATGCATAATTTATACAGGTGTAAACTCATCATGCTCTGGGGACAAAATGATGACAACAGCTAACATTTACAGAACATTTTTGTATTGCCAGATTCTGCATTTCAAAGAATTCTCACAATTAAAATTACAAAGGGTAAGTTAGTAAAATGTTTCATTTATAATTTGATCAAAATGCGTTAGTTTATTAACACAGGGCTAATGACAACAAGGGAACAATAAAAAAAATGGTACCTGATGTTTTCATTTTCTAAGATAGTGTAAATTTGCTTTGGCTGTTTTCACAACTATTCACAAAACTCTTTAGAAACCCTACAATTTATTAATACAGTGTTTTAGTTCTTTGTCTTAAAAAGAGTAAAATAAATTGTTTATATTACGAATGCATGTTTTTGTCCTTATTCTGTGGTTGTTAGTCAGGTTAGTTAGTAAATGATCTTCAGTCGTCCTCAGCAGGACAACTACTGACCCTGAAAACTATGCTGATTCATCATAATGTGGTTTGGACCAGGGGTACTGTCTATGTCTACAATGGAATCTTATTTTTTTTTTTTTGGTACTGGGAATCGAACTCGGGCCCTTGCGCTTGCAAGGCAGGCGGCGAAACCTGTGAGCTAAATCCCCGGCCTACAACAGAATCTTATGAGGATAACTCACTGTTCTTTTTCCATTCAGATTTTTTTTAAAACAATGTAATTCAAATCTACTAAACAAATATAGAAACAAACCCAGATAAAGTGACAGCTCACTGTATTTTAAGGCCTGAAAGATGGTTTTTCTAGAGCCTTCTTTTCATAGTGGAGCTCTGTCTCAAGTGCCTGGCATCCCATGCACAGATGAAGGGATGGAGAACAGATCTGGAGAATAGCCTCAGAGGGCAGGCAGTTATTACCTTATTTCTCTATTATCATAAGTTTTTATTCTGTTTAAAAAGAACTTCTTGGACAGGGGATTTAGCTCAGTGGTTCCGGAGCCTGTCGCAGAAGCGCAAGGTCCCGAGTTCGATCCCCGGTACCAAAAAATAAATAAATAAATAAAAAGAACTTCTTGGTTATAAGAAAGTTAGCACACTTTACACCAATTGCACACTTTCCAGGAAAATTAAATTTATAAAATATCAAAGATGCAAAGTTACTAGGAAACAGCCTCAAAGGCATCAAATCAACCATACCAAAATTTTCCAATGAACAATTTTTTAAATAAAAGGTTGGGCAGTACTTTGAAAATATAATCCCCTCATATATTTTTTCTTAAAAATCACAATTTACTTACAAGTTTTTGTATTTCACATAAAATTCCTCAACTTCTACCTCCTCTCCAGATTCCTTCTGTAACAAAAGAAAATTTCAGGCACATACTTAAAACCATGTACTTGAATATTTCAAAAGTAATGACTTACTCCCACATGAGCCCAAAATGACCTGAGAAGAGCAGGGCAGGGCCTCCTTGGAAAGATGCACACGCTGTGAGCTGCAGGAGGCCTGTGCGATGAAGAAGCCTGACGTGCTCAGGCCCATGCGTACTACTCTACTCGAAGGGCTTGAGCTTCTAAGACATGAATCATTTTAACTCCTCCCTAACCACATGCAGCTTCATTCACAACAACCTGACCCCAAATCTGGCTTTCTGCCAAACCCACAGTGTTAAGCAGACGCCAAGTGTACCATTTTCTCAGGCAGCAGCCAATTAGCAACTGCTCTCCTGAATGCCATATGTATTATTTTTGGCTGCCTCATGGCAACTTTACATTGTGGGTTTTGTAATGTTTTAAAATATTTAAAAGACATTTATTTCTCTATATAGTTAATAACTCTAAACAAGAAACCATATAAAACTAAACCTTGTTCTTATGGTGTAATTTCAGTGCATCACTATTCATAGTTTTAGTTTTACTCAATGGTACAATTAAAACCTCTCAGACAAGATGTCTCACATACACAGCAGCCAAATAAAATTAACACTCCAAATACTTCGTTTAGGCTAGGTTAAAATCCTAAAACAAGTCAGCCAAATCAAGTTTTCAGTGGTAAGATTATCTGTAACATCTTCCTTGATCCTACCTGCTACAGGGTATCCAGAAGATAATGTTTATATGATATTTTAGACATCTCTCTCCTCTCCCCTCTTTTGGTTATAGGCTGGTTGAACAAGTCATAATATGTAATTTTCTTCTGGACCATTTGATCAGATAAAGCAAGGATATAAAACATAAACACCCCTTACAGGTGCTTCAGAATTGCTTTTATACTTGTACAAGAGCCCCAAAGCCTGTTTTGAGGGTCATACATGGGTGCTGTATTGCTTTGTAGATGCTCTGAAGAAAACTAAGGCAAGTAGGAACACAGCAGAGGACCAAAAAATAGAGCAAAGACTTCTACTGGATAACAGTTTAGCACAGATCTGTTCAAGGGCATGATTTCCCTCAATCTATAATCTTCAAGCTACTGTGAATGATTGTGAACTTAAGCTTTTGTTCACAATTTTCCCTTTATCAGTTAAACTTGAATTTTACACATTTTTCAGCTTGTCTAAAAATTACCAATAAGACTGGATATTCAGGAATGTGGTCAACACCTATTAATATCTGGTTGCATGTTAATGGGTCTGTGAAAGGCCATAACTATAAAACAGCTGTTTAAACCAGCATATTCAGGATACCATCCTTATTACAGACTTTTAGTTGCTCAAAATGAAATGAAATGATGGCCAGTATCTTCACAAGCCAGCTACATAAACCTGGAGTTAATTTATAGAAAAATTATAGTCAATTCAAGTAATAATCCATCCAAGATGCAGCTGTAATACTTCCCTATTCTATGACCATTTTAAGACATATCTTGAATTAGGAGATCCCAGTAGAAGGGCAAAGATAAGACAATAGATAGTAGACAACCAGGGAGAATGAGAGCCTAGATCTTTTGATGTTTCTCACAACGTATCGTGACTCAAACCTAGAATGGAACTCAAATATCTGAGCTTTTACTCTTTTGATACTAACTGTATTTCTTTAAATTTTGAGTTTTTAAAAATGATACAATTTGCAGGTAGTGACGAGACAAGATTTATCATTTCTATGCTCTCATTTCCTTCTTTTTGAGATTTTCTTCTACATTGCTCTTTCTACTCCATTCTAAATGGTCTCATAGTTCCATAAGTCTAAGTGGACACCAAAACTCACAGGATCAAATCTCCTACAGTAGGAGAGTTTTCATTCTATCTCAAATTCTCTTACTAAAGATTTCTCTTACAACCACCTGTTCCCACCTCTCACTAATACTTATTTTCTTATTATGACCAGCTAGTCCTCTAGAAACCTGCTGTGAAGATATCTAACAAGAGGGTCTAGGTATAGTTTGGATTTTAAGTGTTCCCCAAAAGCCCACGTCTCCAAATGTTCAGACCTCAGTTTGGTGCTATTTACTGAGAGGTGATGGAAACTTCAGGAGGCAGGGCCTAGTGGGAGGTCTTGGGTAACTGGAGACATGTCTTCGAAGGGGGCAGTGGAACCCTAGGACCTCCTCGCTTCCTGCCTCTTTCATTTTTTCTGTAAGGTAAACAGCTTTGCTCCACCAGGAGCTCCTGCCATGATATGCTGTCACAGGCCCAAAGCAATGAGGCCAATCAGTCATGGACTGAAACCTCCATATCTGTGAGCCCAAATAACCCTTTTCTCTACATAAGTGGTGGGGGAGGGAGTGTCTAGAGCTGCCTGGGAGGAAGGGACGAAGTTCTGAGACCTCACTTAGCAGCACCTGGAGGTGGTGCAGAATTGACCCAGGATCTCTATCTTTCAGCTGTCCCTAAATATAGCAATGTGTTTTGTTTAACTGACCACACATGTAGGATAACCACCTCTTTACCCTAAAACTATAGAGCTGTTTTTCACTTTCATATAAATACGATCATGCCCATCTAGTGAAAGCATGTGAATTCATGAGCCTTCAGGAGCACCACTGCCATTATTCACTAAATGACAGTCATTCTGACCAGCCTCAAAAACCTCACACTACCCAATTTTCAGATGTCATCCCTTAATATGCATACCCAATGAATGACAGAGTCAGAGAACTAGGTCCACGCACACACACACACACCTCTTCAAATCACTGCATGAATAGCTACCATTAAGTCTGAGAGCACTCTAGTTTTATGTGTTCAATAGAATATTTCTGAGAAATGTGCCTCATGTATAGAAATTTTTATTGTTCCTAAGTTTAAACTTTTAAACATAATAAACCATATTTGTCCCACTCTTCATATAAACCAGAACCCTTGATTGTGCAATAAATATAGACTCCTGTGGCCACCCGGATTCAAAAAGGCTATCCAGGAACTGATACTCCTACAGCCTGAAGGAATAAAAGATCTTTCCTAAGCAATCTGTAACAACATAAGTAGTTACCTTGGACAAACAAAGCTAAACTACAAAGCAAAAAAAGAAAAATTTTGCCTGGTGTGGTAGTGCACACCTGTAATCCCAGCACTTGAGGGGCTGAGGCAGGAGAATTTTGAGTTTGAGGCCAGCCTGGGCTACTCAGTGAGTTCGAGGTCAGCTTGAATTACATAGTGAGACACTGTCTCAAAAAACTAAAAAAACCAAAACAAAAACAAATTAAATAATGCATAAAAGCATGAAAAAGTACCTTCACAAAGATAACAATAAGGCATGGACATGAATAGCTTTTGGCCCAATTTACTGCACACTTTAATAGAGATAATAGGGAGAAAATAACACAATAATGAATGAAATTAAGAGTTTTGCTTTAACTTTATGCTTTTATTTTTAGTTGCAGAACTCAATTGAAGAGAATTAAGATAAATGCCTTGAAATTTAAAGAAAAATAAAAAATTTTATGGAATACAGCCACAATTTGTCTTTAAAACTAATTTTTGACCTTTTAATACCCAAAGACTTTGAACTGTACTCCAAATATAGATGGCTTATAGCAGAAAGGGCTAATGACTAAATGCAGAAAATGAAAGACTTGAACTTTTATGTGACTGAAATATCCGTTCACATACAGGAGCTACTTTGAAATCAAATACAAATAAAACTATGGCCTTTCACATTCAAATTAACTTGAGTTTACAACAACATTTAAATGCTGAGCCATCCCCATTTAACAGGAGGTGCTTGCTGAATGAGGAGGCTCTGCCAGAAAGTTTTGTGGGTTGCACAATTCCATCATAATGGAACAGCATACTTTTGAGGTTATAGCAGTGAGGTCGACTGACTAAAAACCATCGAGTCCCTATTATGTGTTAGCACTCTGCAGGACGGGCACTGGGGTACCACAGTCACTTTCTATAGTGCTGGCAGGGAGACAGAAAGACACCTTCTAAGAGCCAATTCTTAAATTATTCATGGTAATAGGAAACATACCAGCAAAAGCATAGCTAGAATTCACAGAAAAATCTCAAATTTCCTTTTGTTTCTATTTGTGATACCTTCCTCCAGTGTTTCTAAAGCTGGTAACTTAAATAAGTACTTTAATAACCTCTCTGAGAGCACTAGCAATTTAAAAAGTTAGCTCCTTTTAATATTTGTTATCTTCTCTGAATTTTAAATGCCCTTTAAAAAAAAAACATAACAGATAAACAATTAAATGAACTCCACTTCTCTTCCTTACTTCAAATCATACCTCAAGGCATACTGGACCTTCCAGATGAATGTTTCCACTAATTTTCTCCATCCTAAAATTCACCTGTTTTATTTGGTTGTAATGATGGGGCAGGAGGTTGTAACAGGGTCTCACTATTAGCCCAGGCTGGCCTTGAACTTGCAGTCTTCCTGCCTAAGCTTCCTGAGTGTTAGGATTATAGGTGTGCACTACCACACCTGGCTAAATTATCATTTTCAATGCCCTACGGTAAGATAAACTGGATCATCAGTAAATGGTAACAACACCTATGCCTAAAATGTGCACACCTGTCCTTAACAGGTAGCTAAGAAAAGAAAAAAGATAATACAGAAAGAAAAAAATCAATGTCCTACATAATGCACAGTCTAAGAAGTAGCTCTAATAGCTAATTATAATTTGCAACCTCCAAACCTGCTGAGTAGGCCTGCTGAAGTACTATCAATTGAATGAAAATGAGTGTATCCCATTAAATGACATGCTATTTACTCAAACAAGTCACTTCAATTCAGTGAAGGGGATTATTCTTCAAAGCATGTCAAGTATTTAAACTGCACCATATATCGACAATTTGCAAATGAACAGTCCTAATGTCATTAGTAGGATAAAAACATAACCTTTCTAAAATGAGTTAAATATGCTCACTTCTGCTTGGACAGGTAGGAGAGTTGGCTGGCATTTTATCATTTAATTCACTTTAGCAGAAATCTTTAGTGTTACCAGATAGCCACATACATAACCCACTCCTAAACTCCGTTTGAAAGTGTCTTGACATATCCGTCCTGATTATTTTATATGAATAGCAAAACCTTGCTATTTGATAAGCCTGGGATCTCACTTTTAGTCCCATAATTTCTCCAATCCTCATCTTTCTCACTGGGGCAATTATACTTTGTATACATTTTACTAAAGAGAAACCATTTTATTTCGCATACCGAAAAAACTGAAGGGAACTTTGGGGTATACTCCTCAGTGGCAGTGTTGCCTAGCATGTATAAAACCCTGGGTTCAATCCCCAGTATTGCAAAAACAAAATACATACACATAAGCTTCATTTCTACCCATCTTGAAAGCTAATAAAAAGAATTGTGGGCTCCTCTGTTCTTGCCTAGCTTGGGAAAATGCTTTACCTCTTTTAAATAATTACGGTGACACCTAGGTGCACTTACATATTCCAACATGCAATTTTCAGTGTCTCTAGAAAGTAGTCTCCTTTGGGTACAGAACATATGAGTCCCTCAGGAAGGTGATCACAAGTTCTTAAAGGTTACCTTTGTAGACCAACATGAACTTTGTCTAACTCTGAAAAATTAATCATACCATCTTTGAAAATTATACTGAAAACAGCCCTATATTTCACCTTTGCATTAGCAATATGAGTATTTCGACTATAAACGAAAAAAAAAGTTACAAAATTTTTGAGAAAACACCTACTTGTCAAAAGAATAAAAAGACTGTCTATTCCACCACGAGACTAGGGTAGAAGACCTTCCAAAGAGAGATGAGAGGTAGATGCACGTTTCTGATTATTATGAGTAATTTTTAATAAAAAAGTAGTCTGTAACTGAGAATCTGATACATTTCTTTGGCGACTTGTGAGTTCCCTGCCTACTCTGAGTGATGTAACAAATCTTAATATATTTTAATTTCATGGCTTAATATATTTAAATTTCACCTGAGGTTAAAATGTTTCAAAGATTTATACTAGGCTAACAGATCAGACAAGATAAAAAAAATCACCAGAAATTCTACCTTATAATAGCAAACTCTTAAAAGAAAACTGCAAAGCAAATAATCCTAGAAGAGTAACATATACCACAGATTCTGATTGTTCCAAATAGTGCTTACCTGCTTTTTCACTGAACGGCTGCTCATGATTTTTTCTACCACTGGACCTTCTGCATCAACAGATTCCTAAGAAAATAAAGTGGCATAAACCAATCCAAATGGAAAACATTTCATTTCATGCTACAAAAGCAAGAAAACATTCCCCCTTGCCCCATCTACACACTTTTAAATCACTGGGTACAAAGTTAGCAGTGGGAAATATGACTGGAAAGAACAAAAATCTCACTCTACAGAAAGGCAAAAGGCAGAGCTGTGCTTATTACTCCATGATTATGTGATTTAATTACGTAGACTAGCATGGGTCCCTCAAGCCAGAGAGCATTCAGAAACTCCAGCTGCCAAGAGAAAATAATCTCTGCATGACAGCAGTCAAAAATATAACTTTTCTTCATCTATACCCATGGGGTAAATATACTCATCATTCTGTTATTGTAGGCAGCTTTTATCTATAGAGGTCACATAAAATACTGAGCCACAGCTTAACGTGACACAAATTAACAAATAAGACACAAAACTGTATTTAACATACTGTACTTTTCAATGTGCTATCAGTTTGTTAACTAAAGTATAACAATAGCAAAAAGTATTATTTAAAAAATTCTTTACAATAATCCTACATTAGTATCTATATTTTATCCACACTATTCTATCCATCATTTACATTGCACAGAGAATAAAGCGTGCCCTGCTGGGTACTACAAGGTAGTAATTTCATAAAGGGTTCTTATGGTGCTAAACAGCAGGAGACCAGCTTGAGTGTTTTATTAAAGTCCCAGAAGCTGCAGCACTGAGTTCTCAGAGGTAAATTCAGCTGCCTCATATTCTAGCTCTTACTCTTCCCTCAGCATAGACCATTAATTCTCCAAAATTGTGTCAAATTACATATCACAGGCTTGTATAAAAACAAATTTCAGTGAACAGGGCTTTTAAAAGATACTGCAAAACAACTAATTTCCCAAAGCATATTAGCCAACATCAGATGAATGTTCCCCTGCTGAAAGTCCAACACAGTCACTGAACTTCTCAGATTCCAGCTATAAGATTTCCAGTCCATCTTTTAAATGCATACATGAACCACACAAATCTGGCTGCTAACCTGCTGCTCTGACTGTGAAGTGTTGGAGGGGGAGTCTCTCCCAGCAGCATCTGCATCATCTGCCTCCTCATCAGAAATCTTGAACTCCAAGTCTTCAGTGTAACGCTTTCTCTTCACTTGCCTGCTGGACCTTCTCTTCTAAAACAAAACCCCAACAATGTGGGTTTTAAAAAGCAATCGGTGGTGCTCTTTTTAACATAGCTCACGGTGGTAAGATACGTTTTAAAAAGATGACAATGTTAAAGAAAAGCTGGTAACTTTAATTCCGTAAATCAAGTGAATAGATCATTGTGGCAACAAATATACAGAAAGTGGGGGAAAATCTGGCCTGGAGTCTTGGGACAGCCATTACACTGCTGCTCCCAGGAAAATGTTCTTCGATAGGAAAATGAAAGCACCAATGAATCTTGTTCTTCATTTCACCAGGGTTTCCATCAAATGAGAACGGCAATATTGGACCTGGGTAATGAATCTATACGGATTCTTTATATTGTTCTGTTCTTTTATGACTGAAAATTTTTCATACAAAAATGTCCCCATTTTATAAAAAAAAAAACCCACATCTTCTTTATCCAGTCACCAGCTGATGGACATTTGGGCTGTTTCCAAGCTTTAGCTATTACAAACTGTTCTGCTATGAACATGGGTGCACATATATCACTGTGGTATGATTCTTTTAACTCTCTTGGGAAGATACCCAGGAGGGGGATAACTGGGTCAAATGGGACCTCTAATCCTAGTTTTTCGAGATATCTCCATACTGATTTCCACAGTGGTTGCACCAGTCTACACTCCCACCAACAGTGGAGAAGGGTTCCTTTTTTCCCACAACCCCACTAGCGTTTGTTACTGGTTGATTTCTTTTTTTTTTTTTGGTACCGGGGATCGAACTCGGGACCTTGCGCTTGTGAGGTAGGCGCCAGAACCACTGAGCTAAATCCCCAGCCCATATTGGTTGATTTCTTGATAGCAGCCATTCTTTGTGGGGTGAGGTGGAATCTCAGTGTTCTTTTCATCTGCATCTCTCGGATGACCAGTTATGCTGAACATTTTTTCATATATTTATTTCCTGCTTATAGCTAAATGGATGCACATTGAGGCCATACTCTTAAGTGAAGTAAACAGGACATACATGTATAAATACTGAAGTTTCTCTGTTGTGAGAAACTGTAAATAAGGATCAAAATATACAATAGATAATGTGAAATAGAAAGAAAAGGTCCAAAGGGGAAGGGGAAGGGGAAGGGGAAATGGGAGAGGTAGGGAAAACAATATGAGAAAAGGAAAAAATAGAAACAAAGTCTTTGAAAATAGGAAGGGGTGGAAGGGGTTGAAGGGAGGGCAGAGGAATGGGGAAAAAAATAAGAACCAAGATATATCATGTAAAGGTGCAAATTCCCAATGATGAATGTCATCATATTATATACCTAAAATGTACCAAAAAAGTCCCCAAAAGTGAATCCATTAGAAGATACTCTGTAAATTACAACATCCTACACAAATATTGTTACGCTATTATCCAAGGTACCCCATACTTCAGAAGACTACTTGAATAAAAATTTCTGTATTTCACTTTTGGTCCTAAAAAAAAAACAGTCAGAAAATTTAGTAGAGACAAAGGGTTGAATGACAAAATTAATGAATGACTAGGAAGGCTAATTTTAACTGTTATAATTTTTTACCTTGCTGCTTAAAATATAAGACAGGTAATAGCTAGCTTTAGTACAATTGTTGGTAAAATGGGTATTCTCACACTCTAGTGGTCAAAATATAACCCAGCACAGCCTCTGTAGAACAATATGGCCATATCTAGCAATATTAAAACATGCCAACACTTTGATCCAGCAGTTCCCCTTCCAATAAGCTACATACATATTTTGGGAATATCTGCATGAAAAACTGTTAAATGAAAAGTCACATAACAATAAGTAGCTGATGATTCTACTTAAGACAAGTAAAACACTTTGGGTATTTGGATGTGTGGATCATCAAAAAACTCCTTAAGACAAAGGGCATTTATGTTTTATGTACTTCATGCCTCAATAAATATTTGCTAAAAAATGAATATGTGTGCTTTCAGTAACAGAAAAAAATTGCAAAGTCCCACAAATTGTTAGTAAGTATTAATTCTTGGAAAAGAGTAAAAGGAGCAGAGGGGGGGTTTACGCTTTGAATTTGGTCCTAAAAGAAATGTTCCATAAAGTTTTTAAGAGGAAGGATTGAACAGAAAAATTCATAATGGATGACAATGAAAAGTAATTTTTTCTTAAAAAGTAAAAACTTTAACTGTTTTTGCAAATTTTGTTCAAAATAATTCTATATTGTTTGCTCTTTTAAACAAATATTTAGCACTCTTAGTTAAAATGGTGGGAAATATGTATACGTGATAAAATCTAAGATTAAATATGATATGCATAAGTTTTAAATTGTTAATGAACAGAAGAATTTTATAACTAGAGACTGCGTTAGCAAAGCACATAGAAGAAATAAAAAGAACACTCAAAAAACACGATGTAAAGTTTTTGTAAAGATTATGAAATAAAATTTTAAAGAAGCTCATGAATTGTAAAGCTGGGACACCAAGGCGGAGAGAGGCAACATGTCTGTCATGTACACCAAGGGCAAGGCAGGCGCTGAATCTCTTGAGTCAGAACCAACACAGTCTGACCACTTTTTCCTACAGATTGGGGCTGATTTTAATCTTCTTATGTTTGTGTTCTTCCCTACTCTCAGAAAGAGATATGAGACAGTTCACACTCAGTATAATATGACCATCAAACAGTTCGGTCAAGATTAAGTCTCAGCCCTACACAGAGAGAGTAACAGAGGCACAGAGCCCCTTTCTGACAAAGGACATTTAGGGTAGGGTAAGGTTTTATTAACACTAGTGTCCTTGACCAGAGGGAATGACATGAGCTAGAGATTGCTTCAGGGATCCTCCTAAGACAGACCTTCCATGCTGCTTAGAATAGTCAATCACTAGGGGAGGCAGCAGAGCAATCAGTGGCAGTTCTGCCATTTGGATCCTTCTTCACATCACACGAGGCAGCTTGATCTCACGAGCCATTCAGCTGAATGTTCCTGCTTGAACCAGCCCTGACTTTCACACGGCTTTGGATAAGTTATTTTGTGGGCCTCAGTTTCCTGGCCGGTAGAACGGGCTTGAGAATAGTAACCACCCCTTACAAATACTGTGAAGATCACATAAGGGATTGCATTCAAAGCATTGTAAAATGCAATTAGTAAGATTGAAGACATCATTAATAAGCTCTAGGTTTCCAAAGAAAAATGGCCCAATTACCTTATACAGCTTCCTTTCTCTCTTCCCAAAGCTGACCTACTTATTTTTGCTCTCAGGCCTACTATATCATCCATCACTTTTGGGCTGTCAATTTCTTCAAGATATAAGACTTATTTTTTAAAAAAAGACTGTTATGAAGAACATTGTTTTAATTTTGTGAAAGTTAGCATAATATCTATATTTCATCTAATATATTAATTAAATGGATTAACTTACACTCCCATCTTTATACCCTTACTGTGAGAGGGATGTGGTACTAATGATCCCTGTGAGGTGTTTTATCAGGTTTCCATACTTAAGGCCACATAAGTCATAGTATTCTTCCAGCACAAATAACTGGATAGGTTCTAGTCAGGGTCTAAGACAAATCCACTTTACATTTAATCCCACTTTAATATTAATGAAATGTTTCAGTATTAAAAAGGGGATCTTTAAAAAAACCCAAATTTATATATTGGAAAATATAACTCTTCTAATGTAAGTTCCTCTCATATAAACTTTTTAATATAAAGTTATACAATAGTAATGGAGTTAGTAGTAAATACAAGGTCACTTCATAGGTGTGAAACAAAAAATCCAAAATGTAATTGCAACTCAATTTTCTGAAATGTTTAAATGTTATATGGTTTCTCTACTTTCTACATAATAATTCTTGTTAAGGTCACTGACTTTGGGTATCAAGACTCCTTTTACAAGTTCCCAATATAAAATTAAATTATTCACCACATACTATGTTTCTATTATGGTCACTTGAACTAGTATCTGCAAGATTTCTGAGAATGTAAATGAAACATAAGAATTGTATTTAAACCATAACTCAAAACTTTTGGGTTAACACTAAAGTAACATCCACTTTTAAAACTTGTATTGTTTCAGAAAAAATATAACTTAAAACATAAATCTGTTTTAACTGAACAGAAGACTTAAATGTGTTTCCAGGACCTCCCTGTTATAACACCTTGTGAATTTTGAGTTAGTTAAATGTATATGGCATTTACTTTTGGAAACCAATCACAAAATTCAAGAATTTTAACTCTAAGCACTCCATGCTTGTGTTACAAGAAACATAAGAAATAAACAGCGAGCATCACTTCCTACATCAGAGATGCCAGGAACTGAACCCTAAGAGTTACACACTAGCTAATTGGAAAGGATGCATTGACATTCATTTGAATTGTCATTTTTCTGTAACTGAAATGTAGAAGAGAAAAATATCCAAATTAGTACTCATAAAGTCCATCTGAGTCTTAATTAGTAGACTGTTTAAAAAACAGCAGCAGTATTTTGAAATAATGAATTTCTATGATTTGTGAATGAATCTTTTAAATATTGTCCAAAAACCACTGGCACTAAGGTCCTGCATGGAGCAAATACAAATCAGGAAAAAATACCCTGGTGGATAAAAATAAAATTCAAGACCATTAAAATACTTAAAAAACTGCTTAATCGAGAGCCAGGGATTTGGCTCAGTGGTGCCGCCGCCTGCTGCACAAGCACAGGTCCTGAGTTCGATCCCTGGTACAAGAAAAACCCCCAAAAAACCAAACTGCTTAATCAATTAAAAAAAAAAAAAAAAAGATGACAATTATCTTCCCAATATCTTTCCACTGATGTATAATAAAAAGAAATTACCTAATTAACCCACAATGCAAAGGTGTCACTGTTAGTTATACAACCAAACCAAACAACACCAAATCACACTCATTCACATTCTGTCTCCATTTCTCTCTTCTACTCAAAAGACAATAATAAAACAAAAAGAAACCTAAAATTACTTAGACTAGAGCTATATATTACAAATATTTTGTTTCTAACTGGTAGGGGTACAGATGAAAGTCCTAAGTGGGCACTAAATGATAAAAAACTCTAATACACTTCTCAGGGTTGGTTTCTTATTCCAGTGGGACTCCTCAGTAACTGTTCCCTGATAACTCAGATGTCATTCACACAAGTCACATTCCCAGCCATCCCAGTGGACTAGACTGGCATACTTCCAAGAAACCTAACAAGGAAATAATTTTTAACCGTCACATGCAAGCATCCCCTCAGTCCAATCAGTGAAGGCAGCATACTTTATACATAAGAACCCAAATGCCCAATGTTTATTTCAGGGCTAGTTTCTAAATTCATTCCTACAAAATCTTCTGTAAGTCAGGAAAATCTAACACTGGAAAATTCTACAGCGTTGGCTCTGGAACACTACTGACTTGTTCATAAAAACTTTAGTATTACATGAACATATTTCATCTCCGAGCATCAGATGTCAGAAAACTTAAGACAACCTACAAATTATGCTCTGGACTTTATTTTGTAAAATTTTAAAAAAGACATACAACCAAGCTTCAAAGAAATTACAAAAATGTGAGTCCGGCTATAAATGAACTAATGTTAACCAATGTCAGCAATCACATATACTAAACACCGCAAAATATACATTTATAGAAATAAAGGAGGAGTCTTTGTTTTATTAATTACAAACTCAAAGATGGCAAAACCAAACTGGTTAGGAGTTTACGTGTTGTGCCCTCCCCAACCCCTATACTAGCTCTCATCACTATGAATATAATATTCCAGGCAACAATAAAGGAATCTCACAAGCATCTCTACAAAAAAGGTGGTAGGGAGGGTGTAATGTACTTTATATGTGGCTAAAGTTAACCACGATAAATAACTGAAATTCAGGGGTGGAATGGTGGTATTACCTGTACACCGGGGTCTTCATCTTCTTCAGGAGGAGGAGACGGCGGGGGCGTTTTGTCTAAGTCTGAATTTTCAGAACCTTCTGTTTTTCCCTTGTTGACCTTTTTCTTCAAAGTATTTGCTTCTGAATCAGATTTCTTATTACTAGAATTCAAAGTAGATCACTTAGTGTTCACTTTTTAATGTGGCTTTCATTTCCCACATTAATATCCCTAAGTATGATTGACAACTGATAAAGTCAATACACGTTGGCCATTTATAGTTAAATGGTATTCTCAAGTTAGAAAACTTTGTATCGATGACCTTTAGCAAATATCTGACCTAATTAAAATAAAATTGCAAGCAAAAACTCAACATCATACACAGTACACTTGTTTAAAACTCCTGCCAATATACCCAGCCACAATGAAAAGTCAGACTAAAAAGTTTTATCAAATTTTTCAGGTGTGGAACACTTTTTTCTAAACTGTCAAAGAAAAATACCATACAATGATCATATCTTTGTGTTTCTTGCAGATAGCTTTTCTTCTATTCAAATCCTTTGTGACTAGTACTATTAAATATCCTCTTATACCATCCAGTTACATTTTTATCTAGTTTTATAGTAATAATAAAAATTATACAGCAATTTCCCAAAATATATAATTTTACTTATTGCTGGGTTCTTAATTAAAAGTAAGTTTTATTTTGGTGGTAAACATTTTTTGAGATAATCACAACTAGTCTTTTTCAAATGTTAGGTCTGTGAAATTAAAAATATTGCAAAGCAAGCCCAATAATTAAACCACAAGTTCCAAAATATGTTGTTGACAAATAATAACAGAATTTGAATATTATAGAAAAGACATGAAGGAACTCTAAGAAAAAATACTTTCAAAATTTAAGTTTTAAATTAGAACCTTTACTTTTGACAGTCTTGTTGGAATACACATTTAGTATTATCTCTGATTTCCATGTCATTCCCAAGATTTTCTAACATCAACTAGTATTTTTTAACAATGAAAATAATCCAACCTTGGCAATGATTATTCTTTTTACTATTTGCAGGACTCTCAAATTCTAATTAATTTTAAAAACAAATATTTCAAAAAATCTAAATTTATGTATTGGCTTCTAAATTCCCAGAAAAGTGTGCTGACAGAATGCATTAAACTGAATGTTTTTAGCCTCAGCTGCTACAAAAGGAAGAAGACAGGATCTCTAGATGCTTTTACTTAAGTAATGCATACACTATAAGAAGTATTTCAAAAGTGCTGCTAGTGACAATGTGTCTAACACACACCTAACATGTATTTTTTCAACTAATAAAGTACTTGATTATCTTAAACTAGCTTATTTTGATTTTGTTCCATAACATTCTAGCACAATTAATAGCCATATAAAGAAATAAAACAATTCAAGATTAGAGCAAATGACATTTAGGTCTCAAGAGCCAATTTTATTTAAGAAAGAAAAAAGGCAATGCCATTAAAATTTTAAGTCACTAAAATACTCACAGAAAGCATAATATTTTTAAAATTTTAAAAAATCCATACAACAGTTCCTCATCCAACTGTCCTAGTGTTTACGCCACACATGGACAGAAGTCTCCCCTACTATGAGGCTCCATTTCCAGCATTTATTTCCGCTCTAACTGCCACAAATTATACAATACTACAGCTGAACACTGGGCCCCTTTCCTTTCATCTGCACGCCAAGAGCAATCAGATTACCCTGGTAACCAGCGGTCACATGACCAGCACCTGCTCTTTTGGCTGGATGCCACTGACTAAAGCCATCTGCTTCCCTCAATCAGCTTTCAAACATTCTCAACACCTGCGCTGCAGTGTTTTGTGGTTTCTTTTATCAAATCAGTGCAAAACTGCTTCCAAAACTTTACATATTTCTCAAATTTGTTTAAATCAGAGGTAGGCCTGTCAAAGAGTTGAACCACTGCCAGGTAAAGTGAGCTGGCAGCTATGCTTTCCATGGTGACCTTTCTCTACTAGAGCGAAACACAGTTTAATTTAGTGGGGTGGCAGGCACTGTGTGCACTGTCCTACAGGAGCAAAAGGCTTACTTGTCTGGAAGCCAACCAGAGCCCAGGTTTGAGGAAACATCTATTTGCTGGAGGAGAGAAGTGCTAATGATTTTCCATCTGCCCTTCCCAAGGATAAACTGTATGGAACTTCCAAGATGGCTGAAAGTCAGACAGGACCTCTCCAAATGCTTAGACAAAAAGCCTGTAAGAGAAGCACTTACCCCAGATCTGATTACTGAAAGATTGCAAACTCATTAGACCTTGCGCCATTAATATTTAGAGACAGCTAAGCATTTCCAAGTACCAATATACAAATCAAACAGGCTAAGAAGTCAAAAAAGGCTACAAAATCTTCAGTGTCCACCCAAAGACATTACAATCCAGGACAAAATTATGTTGTCTATATAAAATTGCCTTTGTTAGTATTTTTGCAATAAGCTAATCTGGATTTTCAACTAAGTATTATTATTATTATTATTATTATTATTATTATTATTATTATTGGTACCAGGGATCGAACTTGGATCCTTGCGCTTGCAAGGCAGGCGGCGGAACCACTGAGCTAAATCCCCGGCCCTCAACTAAGTATTATATTAAAACTGTTTTGACCCAAAACAGCCAATGTCAAATGATTTAACAAATGATGGTAATATACAATGGTGGTTAAGAGCACTGGTTTCAGTCAGACAGATTTTAATGCAAGTGCCAACTGTCGCTTATGATTTGTGACCCCAGATAAATCTGTTCCCCTGGGCCTTGGTTTCCTCACTGTAAAATAAAGTTGGTAATTATACCTTCCTCCAAAAAATTTTATGAGATTTAAGTGAGATAACAGAAGAAAGCTGAGGAAGCATTAGGCACACAGATGGTTAACATTTATACACATCTGGAAGACAAGTGGCCATCGCGGAGAAATATTCCGTAGCCGTGGCTCAGGCCTACCTAGGCCATCGCTTCTCGGCCTTTTGGCTAAGATCTAGTGTAGACCTACCTAGGCCAAATCAATTGCAGGGACTTATAGAGAGGACCTCACTTGTATTGAGGATCACTTCATCTAAGCTGCATAAGCAGAAGGAAAATCCATTATTAATATTCCCAATCACCAGCTGGAAGAACAAGCAGACTCACAGAATGCACCCTATCTCCCCAGTCCCACCATGACTGCTTTAATTCACGTTAGTCCCACTCAGACTGTAACAAGAGCTTCCCACTGTCTCACTACCCTCATGCCCCACAGGAAGGGATATCCAGCATCTGATCGGTGGAAAAAGGTGAGTCCACAAAGTCAGTATTTAGGTCTGTAGGCTTCAAAACTGTCCTTTTATGATGTCAAGGCCAAAATGTAGCCATACACATATTCCTCATCCAAATTATAACAAAAGCTTAACTGTGCCAAGAGGGTAGTTCTTCCAGTTCTGAGGAGAATATTGTTAATAAGTGTCATCCTTTATACTAACACTGCATATTGAAGATGAGGTCTCTGAGATGCTTGGCGCAGTTATAGAAAAATCTCAATGCATCTCCAACAGCTGCAATAATGTCTACTCATGGGACTGAGACACAGCTGGGGCTGGATACCACATAGCAACCTATGAGTGGGAGCACAAGAGAAACTAGGCACGTATAGGGAACACTGTCAAATTCTAGCCCTGGATGGGAGCAGTCGTTAAAAAAAAAATCACATCTGCCTTCATTCCTTTCTGAACCAGCTCTGCCTCTGGCATTTTCCAGCTCAGTGTCATTGTCATGAAGGCACAACATCACCTGCAAACCGATCTCCATGAGTCACCAATGTGACCAGGTGAAATGCAAGTCTGCCCTGGCCATTCTTCTGCTTAAATCCAATCTCCTACATATAATGTTGAGATTCTCCGTACTGGTGTACAAGAGGCTGCAACTCTGACAACTGGCAACAGCAGCTTTCCTTTGCTGCTCCGCCCACATGCTTGCCGCTTTGCTCCCTGTTCTCCAGGCAAACAGAACTGTCCCTGAAACACACATCTACCTCTTCTATCTCCACTTTTGCCCTGACCTAGTCATTTTCAAGACTCAGTAGCCCATCCTTCACTCCAAGACCACCACAGCCTGGACTGGTTATGATACCCTTATTCTACCAGTATCTCACACATACTCTATAAAAGGAGGATTTAAAATACACAGAATATGGAGTGAACAATACTGCAAAGTGTTAAAATCAAAGCACTGTGTGTATGTATCTCTTATCAAGTCTCCTGTAAGCTCGAAGGGAAGAACTGTCTTATTTACCTGTGTCTTTCTGTTGCCCATCCAAACAGGTTACTTACAATATTAGCTCATCTATAGAGTTAAACAGCATAAGATAAAGAGCCTTTCACTAATGAAGCTAGACTGAGATGTACAAAAATCCACTCGCATGGCTATAAACTGACATACAGGGCCACCTACTCTTGGGGCTAGAGACTGAGACACAGAGCCACCTACTTTTAAGCTAGAAAAACCCTTGTAATCTTGGAAAGATATTTCTGCAGATGCTGCTGGAGGACTGAGGGGCCACTGTTCTTCCACTAACTTACCTCTGTATTTCACTATGAGGGTAGAGTTACACTGTTGGGCAGTCGCGTGTACTCAAGTGACCAAGCTCCACAGTTTTGTGATTATCCCTGATGTCATCAAAATATATACCACACTGATGAGCAAGTATTAGAACAAAACACAAATATGTATTCAGAGACCAATCTTTATCACATGTGTAGACACTCTTGGGAATCTACTCCACAGAATGATTCCTATTCAGCTGAAGATGGTAAGAGTCCATCAAGATAGGCCGATGCTATTTCCTAACACGGGGCTGGGCACACTTATCTGTGATAAAATGTAGTGTAACTGGTTCTTTTTGTTGAGAAAGAGCACAATTTTCTAAACAAGGCTTTACATTCTCTCCCTGGGGGTGAGCCATCACTTTTCTCCTGTAAACTAAGCCCAGACTTAGCACAGATTCATAAATTCCATAGACTTCCACTTTCCAAAACAATTATTCCCAACTTCAGATTATAAGGCACCTCTCTCAAAGGCCCATAGTCTATTTTCTTTGCATGTGTACTTTAAATTCTGCCTAATAAACCTCTTTATGCCCCTTTTTTAAATTAAATAAACAAGGCCTTATGCAAAGGGCCAAAATTTAATAGAAAAGCAAACAGCTGCCCTGGTTTATTACAAAATCAAATGCCACTAAACATTAATTCATGGTGACTATCTAAAGATCTGCATCAAGACAAAATTTGAGCCAGGTGTGGTGGCACAGGCCTGTAATCCCAGCACTCAGGAGGCTGAGGCAGGAGGATTGCCCCAAGTTCAAGGCTTGGCTACATAGTGAGCTCAAGGTCAGACTGAATTACAGAATGAGACCCTGTCTCAAAAATAAAAGGGAAGGGGGAGAGAGAAAATTAAAAAATTTTCCATATCATTGAGTCAAATATGACAAGAAAAGTATGGTCGGTTAATGAAGATATCTGGACAATGAATGCGAGTTTTCAATCTAGCAGGCCCTTCGAATGAAATAAATTTATAAGGATTCTTATCATATTGGGAAAAATCAATCTTGAGAATTAGGAAAAGATTAGTCAAGTTCATTTGCAGTGACTCAAGCTTCTGCACAATGTTACACTATCATCTTTTAGGAAAAGAACAAAAGATGTGTTCTTCACAGACTGAGAAGGGTTTTAAAAAAGAAGTGAACCTAGTGGATAAGAAGAGACATGTCTGCAGTGCAAGATGCTACAGAAGACATGGCACAGGACCTTTGTGGTATAACACAACCCTCGAAAGATCTGTCAGTCAAAATAAAATATATATAGTCAGCTGTTAGGGTCAAGGGCTCCATGCGGGTAGAGGAGAGCATTTGGCATCTCAAGAGCACAGGATTTCCTCTATACCCTAATTCATAAATTTTTAAACAATGAAAATTAAAAGATTAAAAAGCAAAACCAAACAAGTACAAAATATTAAAATTAAAGCAGCATAAAATGTGGGGTATTATAAAATAAAACTACAAAATAAAACTTTTAATAGAGCCCTATTACTAAAATTTATTTCACACTAAACTAGATGAAGAAAGAGACAAAATAAATTGAGTGGCAGATAATAAGGGCAAAGGTCAACACACCTCACACCAAGGCCATCGGCGTTCCTTTGGTGAAGGGCCCACACTGCCCCAGTGCTTTCCGTTCTGCCTGAGGCACCCGTGTGCAACTCTGGTGTTCTGGGGCTGCCCATCCTGGCACACACACACTTCCCTGCAAGAGCACCTGCCTTGCCCCCTAGTTCCTAAACTCCACTCACAAATTCTTCACCCTACTGTTCTATTTAGAAAGACAGAGTGGTGAAAGGGAGAGATCCGGGAATCAATTCTGTTTTTACTTTGACATCAAATGTATGACTTCAATGACAAATTATTAATAGATTTAACCTCTGTGAAAGCCACGAAATGAAACACCTATACAAGCAATTTGTTACCTTAAGTAGCTATGACTGAAAGCTCAATGCACTAGTTGTACTAAATTTTTTTTTTTTGGTACCAGAGATCGAACTCGGGTCCTCACACTTGCGCAGCAGGCGGCAAAACCACTGAGCTAAATCCCCAGCCCCAAGTTGTGCTAAATTTTTAGGAAAGGAATAGCAAAGAAAACTAGAAAAAACTTGGATGCCAAATTTACTTCATTTAAAACCTGCATTTCAAACTCAACAGTTATTGCCTTTGCATTTTACAAACTTCAAGACGTGATTGTCCTAATATTAGGACTGAGCCACAATCTGTCTAGCTTGAGGACAGCCCATGTTTAAGTCCTGGAATTGAGAGTCCAACACTGACGTCACCTTTTGTACTGCCTTCAGGTCTCTGAATCCTTTCCTGGTGAATATCTGCTACTTGGTATCATCCCTGGGTAACTTTAATCTTCCAATGACATCAGGATCCTCCTCCTTAGATTTTGTTTTGTTCTTGTTTTCGTTTTTTTTGGTACCGGGGATCAAACTCAGGTCCTTGCGCTTGTGCAGCAGGGGGTGAAACCACTGAGCTAAATCCCCGGCCCAAGTTTTGTTTTTTTTTCAGCACTAGGGATTGAGCCCAGGACCTCATGCATGCCAGGAAAGTGCTTTATCACTGAGCTACGTCTCCAGCTCTACCACCCTGCTATCAGGATAGCAACAGCATAGACCTTTTATTTTGAGACAAGGTTGCCCTATGTAGTTCAGCATGGCCTTGAGCTCACTATGTAGCCCAGGTGGCCTCAAACTCATGGCAATCCTCCTCCCTCAACCTCCCAAGTGCAGGGATTACAGGCATATGCCACCATGCCAGCTAGGCCACTTTATAAAGCTTAATGTTTAAAAAATATAAAAATAGAATAGAAAGCTCTCCAGAAAGTCAAATCAATTTTTAATATTAGTATGTTCTAGATGGGCAGAGTGGTGTACACCTGTAATCCAAGCACTGAAGGAGCCTGAGGCAGCAGGGCCAAAAGTTTGAGTCCCACCTGGTCCATGTAATGAGACCCTGTCTCAAAAAAGTCAGAAGGGCTAAGGATGTAGTTCAATGCAAAGGCTCAATCACCAATACTCGGGGGCGGGGGAAGAAAAAAAAGAAAACCTTGAGATAAATAAACTTTTGTCATACAGTCAAAAATTAACATAGAAAATCTGCAAGTTATTGAGTTTTATGAATTGAATTAGTATCTGCCAGAGGAAGATTGAAAGGAAGTACAGTTAGCTAATAAACAGGTATTAGCCACTTTGGCTACATGGCACTATCTGGCACTATAGTGCAACAAAAAGAATTAACACAAATCACACATTGTAAAGCTAATGTAAAAAGTATGCTTTTCAGTGGTCATTTACCATAGAATACTTTTCTAAGTAATAAACCATAAGACACATATATGACTACTTTGTGTGATACTGCATGACTGTAATCCCAGCATTCTGAGAGGCTAAGTCAAGAAGATCACAAATTCAATCCCAGCCCGTCTTTAGAAACACCTTGTTTCAAAGCAAAAAAAAAAAAAAAAAAAAAAAAAAGGCTAGAGATGTAGCTCAGTATAGAAAGCCCTAGATTCAATCCTTAGTACCATAAAGAGACAAAAAAGATGTCACATTTATTATGGACAGTATTTCCATGACTGAGAAAGGAAAACAAATAAAGATAATTTTGGCAGTCAGAACCCCATTACCTGGATTCATAATTATCTTCTCTGATCTGCCAAGGGAGCTAATACAAAAAATTAGATGCACTGCCCACTCAATCAGGTGCTATAGGTAGGATGAAAATAGGCAGACCAAATGGCAAAACCACCATCCACCCTAACAGAAGCCCAACTCCCGTGAAACTATATTGTTCCTAAATAATTTATGGCTACACATAAAATTAGAATTCTAATAGAAGTTTGAGGGTACTGTCTTTCTAATAATTAAAAAGGGAACAATGTCTTTTTTCTGAACTCATAAATTTCCAAGTTTAACATTTTAAATAAAGCTAAGCCACTTAAGACTTCTACAGAGAGGTGGCTGAAGTGAGGGCTGTCATTTCAGATGACCAATGCTTCATTCTGTGGCTTTGCACAAACATCTGATGACTCAAGATCTTTACGTAACTAAGAGACAAATACTATAGTATTCGTATGCAATTTTATATTTTTCCAAAGAATTTCACATAAGACTTTCAATTTTAAAAAACCAGCCTATGATTCCATTTGCTCTGTCTCCCAACCCTAATATCACAACTGCATCTACTGTAATAACATATGCTGCACCCTAAAATTCCACTTATGAAAGACTTCAAAGGAATGTGTCACCAGAAAAATCTCCCTTTAATATCCCATCATTGCCCACGGCCTCCTCACCTTTCAGCTTTCATGTGGTGGGGCTACACTGCTCTCTCTCACATAAACTAAAGTGGCAACATTCCCACTGCTCTGCAGCCCACTGCAAGGACCGACGCAGTTGATTTCTACAACCATCACAGAGTATGAGGAAGCAGAACTTGCTTTCAAGGGTCAATGTTGTTAGGCATTCTCTTCCCTGGATGGATATAAACTGACTCACATTTTGTCACAGATACCACAGTCTTTTCTAAAAATGACTGAGGACTCTCTGACCCTGCTTATTCTCCTGATCTGAGCCAAAGAGAGGAAGAGCCACAGTGGGAAGCTCACGGGCAATGGAAAGGTCCTGAAGTGGTATCGTAATGTAAAGAAGCACCGGGGATTTAAACAAAGCTATGGTCCCTCTGTTAAAGAGAAGAAAAACTTTGAGGCAGTAGACGACATCCCTGACCGAGTGCTTGGATTTAATACACCAGAGTCAGCAGGATGGCTTGGTACACTCCTTTTTTTTCCTTCCTCCATACCAAACACTGAAAGGGCTTAAAAGTCTACTTTATGATTACATATTTAAAATTTGACCACATGGTTTTCCAAACATCCAATATCTATCTTTCCAACTGTTCAATATCTTAGGTCATAACTTAGCATCACATGTGAGTAAAAGAAAGACAAGAAAAGAAAAGAAATCATGGATTTAATGTATTTTATTACCTATGTACCTGATGGAAATATCTGACTATCTTTTTCTACTTATTGCCAAACAGCTTAAAGGTTTGCTTTTGTTTCTAATCTGTATTGAGAAGTTTTATACACGCAAGAATATATTATAAACTATGTAGTAGTTTACCAAAACATATCACTGTTGGGGTTGCTGACTGAATATAAATATTTCTTGAGTAAATTCTACTACTCTTTTAGACCATAATTGAGAAAATGGTGTCTGAAAGTAAGTTTCTCAAAAGAAAGCTGCTACATAAATATTAACTATTATTGCTAGTGTTGATTACAGAGACTTACAAAAAGCACATCTTACATGTTTTTGGTGCTTTGTGTGGCTTTTAAAAATAAGAGTGGTATGTTTATTTTCTGGTTTAAAATAAAATGTATCTTCATTCAACTGAAAAATAACATTTTATTTTTCTGCTAAATTTAACATTGGGGTAGGGAATAGAGCAACGAACAAACTGTGTTCCTAGAAATTGCATTAGCAGCAAGCCTACATTGCTTCATTTAACTTGATCTTCAGTAGTCAAGTCACAATCTTTGGCCAAGTTCCCTTCTTTCTGTATACTCAAAGAATCGTTATATAGCTAAATGGACCACTAAATCCCTCAAGAGTGATTCAAAAGAAGCACTTCCTCCAAATTCTCTCCCACTTCACAGGACTGACACATGTAACAACAGAAAACACATTGAAAAGAAGAATGCAAATCCTAATATTTCAGCTCCATGAATCCTTCCATGTGAAAATGGTATTCTTCCTAACCCATGAATATCTTAGCTTTTATTTCAATATTAACAGTCAATACCTGAAAGCTCTAAGAACACCTGGGAAAGAGTACTAAAAACAGGATAGAAAAATATATATTTAAAGTTAAAAGGAAAAGGGAAAAAGATATAATTCTACTAGACAAGCAGAACGTGACCCATTTTTCTCATCATGAAGATTTTAAATATCTTTTTTTGAGATGCTGAATAATTGTTTCTGTTTCACTATCATTCAATATAATCATTTCTGAGCAGATTCTTTTAGGTTCACCTGCATGGGAAAGATAGATGTACAGTAATTACATTTTGGTTGTCAAAAGGTCCAGTTCTCTGGGAATACCACAAATACCAGATTCTGTCACTCTGCAGAACAAGGTGGGAGAGCAGGGAATGAAGAGGCTGCCATAAAGGTACTGAAGAAAGCTGGCTCCCCTGACAACGGCTACCCTCCTCACACCTTCCATTACAGAGGGTGTGCACATGAGCCAGACGAAGCTCCCTCCCTGCCAGTGACACAATGCACAATGAGCCAGACCACCAGTAGGTCACTTCTTCACTGCCCACTCAAAGGAAGCACATTTGTTTGCAAGAATCACAGCAATGACATAGCATACAGGGCTGTAGAAGAAAGACGCAAGTAGTACTAGGCTAAATTTTTCATTTCACTTCTGTTTATTCCCTCTGTTTCAGCTCTCTGTAGGAAAATTATTTTCTGTATAAACAAATTCATCAAGTTAACTCATTCAAGGATGGAAATAACTGGTATCACATAACATTTTGCAAAACAAAATTGCCACTGTTGTATTCCAGTGCTTAAAAGCAAACTGCTACGGCAATTCAACCCCAGCACTAACATAACCCAAACCCCCTATTACCTTCATCACTGCATATTCAATTTACATAATTATTCTGATATGCTACTCTGAATTTACATGTAGTTGTACGCATTCTAGTTATCCTTGATCAGGGATGCTATTTTCTTGGAGACATAGTAGAACATGGAAACTACAACTTGACACACTCAATAGAAACAATGTGGTTTGACAAAATAATGGGTTTATGAATTTACTTAAAATCTCAATCCAGTTACCATCTTTGGACAGCCAATCCTAAAAGACCATCAATAACAAGAAAATTTTTCAGGAAAGTCCTTGCCACACTTTCTTTTAAAGCTACAGGTGGCCACATAAGTGATGGTGTTACCAGGGCCAACAGAGGTCACCAACATTCTTGGTGCCACCAAGCATGGCTTCCTAAGCCTCTGGGATACATTAAATCAACTCCCTTTTCTCTTGTGTATCTCTAGAATCATCAGAAGCGTTCCCATTCAGTTATTTATACCACTTGAGGTAAAATCTATTACAGACAGCACATACTGCCTGTGACTATTAGCCACAGGCAATAGAAAGAAAAGACCAGACTTTCTTTCTGGGAAAAAATATGTTCTCTTCTTTCTACCTAAAGTGTGACTCTAGTACAAAGTCCTTATTCAGATTCAGCAATGCCAAAAACACAGTGCAGACTCTGATTCATGCTTTTGGGTGACAACTGATGGCATATCCAGAAAGCTACCCTGAGTGTTTCTCAGGGTAACATAGCGCATGTATCTGTACTAAGGTGGTATGGTGTGCCCAGGATCCAAACAGCTCCTTACAATTGTTAGAGAAATGTTCACAATTTCCATTGTTGAATACACTTTTCAATAACTTCCCCAAAGCACTCTATGGGAGGCAGCATATGGTACAAAACAAAAACAAAAGGTCTTAAAAGACAGAGTCAGTGTGGAGGGGGATTTAGCTCAGTGGAGCTGCTGCTGCCTTCCTCGCAAGCTCAAGGTGCCAAGTTTGATCCCCGGTACAAAAAAAAAAAAAAAAGGGTCAGTCTGATGTCGACTCAGAGCTTGAAAGGATATACTTGGAAATCTATGACAGTATCTCAGATACTGTGGTTTTCTTTCATTGATTTCTACCATTAGGTGAAAACTTCAAAAATTAAAATGAAGACTGAAGCCAAACATCTCACTGCTAAAACTGATACTGGTAATATATTTTGTGAACTTCAGAAAGCTGGCTTTTTTCTTGGAGACAGGGTCTCGCTATGTATGTAGTTCAGGCTGCCCTTGAACTCACTATGTAGCGCACGCTGATCTCCAACTTTCAGTGATCCTCCTACCTCAAAAAGCTTCTTTAAAACACATACTCATACGTTTTTTTAAAAACAGAGCACTTTTTTTTTTTTTTTAAAGATTTTGTTTCGATTTCTTTCTCCTTGGGAGAAATAAGCACACATTTCTTCTTACTTTAAAGCATACTATTTAGATTTAATCAACTACATATTTTAAAAACCTCATAGTCAGACTGAAATTCTAACGGTATTATCCTTGCTCATTATTTCACCTTCAATACATACAATAGTACCTGAAATAATAAGCATTTGATAAAATATCTTTTAAATAAATGAAACAGATTTTGTAATGGATGAGTTTAGAAAAATGTTCATGAGGAGGAAAGAATTACTAACAGTTTTAAATTAAGAGGCTGAAGCATCTAAGATATCTCAAAAGTAAATACAAATATTAAGTTATCAGTAAGTCTGAGTTATTGACTATAATTCAGTTATTTGGGCATCACAAAAATTTTAATGGAAAAACTTTAAATGACTATGATTCAAACTTCCAACACATCACAAAATAATGTATCCGGGTTATTTAGATATTTTCAGCAAGAAGCTGAAAATTCAAATTCATTCTTCCACTTGGTAGCAGCATCTTTCTCATCATAGACTTAACCTCTTCTATTATGATCGTAATCCACACAAGTGCACAGAATTTCAGGCAACAAAAGAAAGGTCTATGAGCCAGCAATCGCAGAAGTGAGTGTGTACATGCACGTGTTTACTCATGCGCGCGGGGGCAGGGGCGGAGCATGTTTTCTAATGGAGTTTGCAAACAGGCTCAGATTAACCAAATCTGACCATACTTCCATCTGGAAACTATATTTTCTAACATGAGCCATATTCTGAAAAATGGATTCAGATGTTTGGAAGTGGTTCAGAACAGTTGTTAGAAATGTTCAGTACAAATGAAAAAAATTAGCCTTCAATGTCTTCTCCTCTCAGCTTTTCTTACTGAAGAAATATGCCTTCTGGGGGGTCAGAGAGTTGGTGGGGGTCTAGAGATGAAGGGAGGCTCATTCCTAGAACCTAAAATTCATGTTATTCCTGAATACTTATCTAATGGATGAGTGGTGTTTTGATTTTTCCTACTCTGCCCACTAGGACTTCAACCTGCCTCTGGAAGATTTACTCCACCAAGAGAAAAATAATTCTCCTGTTTCAAATTCTGGGAAACATGGTTGAAATGCTCAGTAATACACAACGATCTTGCTTTCTCTATAATCCTTCCTACCCAGTTCTACACAGCCACTGAAGATGGGGATGCCGGCCTATGCTTACAAATTATTGTGTTGTTAATTTGGTTCCATTTGTTAAATGACAAACTTTCACAAAAATATAAAAAGCTGATTTTGAAGTAATTTTTGCCTAGTAAGGTCTGTGAACATTTCATAATAATCAAGTCCTAAATTCCAGAATGTATAAAACCTTCCCTTTTCAGTATGGCTATTAGAGAAAGATGCTCAACAATGATGATGAACATAAACATGTGCCCCTTCCCACCCAGCCCTATTTCGTAGAATACCACTACTGGGGCTCACCCCCGTACTCTTAGTAGTGTTTTGTCGTGGTTGTTTCTGCCCACAGCCTACCTTGACTTTTTGCTGCATTTAGGTTTTGGCGTGGTAGTTTTTGCTTTCTTTTCCTTTGGCTCTTTGGGAATCTTAGGGGCTTTCGGGGTCTTGGGTTCCTTGGGCTCTTTTTTTTCCTTAGGTTCTTTCGGTTCCTTCTTTACCTTCGGCCTTTTCTTTTTCTTTTTTTCTTCTTGGGACCCATCCAGTGAGTTCCTGTTTAGTTCTTGGTTATCAACCCCACCAGAGAAGTCATCTTTACCAAACTTTTTACTGGGATCCTCTGCAACAATATGGTTGTTTTTCTTTTTCTTCTTCTTTTGCTGTGGCTGCTGTTCTACTGATGGCAGGTAATCATCGCTCTTCACTAGCTGAGCATTCGGTCCACTAACCTGAGTCATATCCGGCACTGGTTTCTCTAGAAAGGGCTCCGATGGAGAATGCTAAGAGACACAAACAGGAATTGAAATCAGTTTGTAAGTTTTCATAGTGAAGAAAGGAACTGAAAGCTAATGGGTGATGTTTCTGAAACTTAACTCTCTACTTAAGGCAGCAAATATTTTACCAACTATATACCTGGAATCTATTATTTTCTCTCATCCAAAATAAAATGTTTCCTTATGACCAAAGTTCTTAAATAAAAAATATCAATTTAGTAATACAGAAAAAAATCTGATGCAAGAAGGAAAAAAAGTGTCATTCAGCTAAAGATACTGTCCATTTTTAAAAACAGAAATGGTAGAATGCAAAACCACCTCAAAACTTAACCCATAAAGGCTACTAAGTTTTCCCTCCCAAGGTACAGAATTTAGCCATTTAAAAAAAAGAACACGTATACTGAAGATTCTAAGATTCTGCTACCATGAAGTTTGAAATCAAGGGTAAACCCAACACATAAATACTGAAGTCATTTCTGGTTTAAATGACATTAATTAAAATATCACATTAAAGTCACATATCCAAGCCTAATGATTTTGAGTTGGTTAAATTTCTTGCACTGACAAGGAAAGCTTACAACCACTTTTCTCCTTGAAGTTTGTATTTTGAAATTTCACTGAGGAAGAGAACTCTATGCCTTACAGGAGATTCTTGGCATTTACTAGGGACATACTCAGCAACTGTCTTTAAAAATAACAGAAAATTCTGACAACCGGGATAGGATGCTGAGCAGTTGATTGAGATCAGAATAAGTAACTCTGGTATATAACAGCCTCACAGCTCATGTTCCACGCCAGAGCAGGGCTAGGTTATCATCCATGTGATAAATTATGACATCTAAAAACCTTTAATTTCAATGAAATACCCAAAGTGTTAAATCTACAACTGTCACTCATTTTCTACCCTGGCACATGGTAATTGTTAAAGTAAGAAATATTATTACTATGTGCCAGGCATATGTTTCACACCTAGGATACCACTGAATGCCCAACCCAAGCCTACATGCTAAATATGGTGATCCTTTTAGTTTTATAGTTGAGGACAATGACACTCTAACGTCAAGTAACTTGCCCAAGGAGATACAGATGAAAAGTGACAGAACTGAGGCGAACACAAAAGCAACACACCACACAACCTCCAAAAGCAGGGTAGGCAGGAGAGGTCAGGACCACCTCCACAGAGACTTGAGACTGATGTAGTACAAGCCAAGGCTCACCATGGGTAATGAAGGAAGATTAGAATCAAATATGAAAGTACAGTTAACATAAATTAGATCCAAATACTGGTACTTATTGAGCACCTATCTGCCATGTATTGATCTTCTGTCTTAGTTCACCTGAATTTCCTAATAAAAATGTGAAACGTATCCCCATTTTTCAGAAAGGAAGAATTCAAGGAGGTAATGTGGCCATCCAAGGCCACATAAGAAACAAAGTTGAGATCTGAATTTGGGTTTCCGAAACTCAGTATTGTTCCGACGCTGTCCACCTCCTCCTGAAATCTCATACACAGGCATCTTGCTGGGAAGGTTCCACAAGTTTCATTCAATTTACAAAGTGATGACAAAACAAAATAAAATGTTAGTTATGCCATTTATATTGCTTCCACTAAAACTTGCAAAAGAAACCTACATTCAATTCCCTAGCTGTACTGGCAGAAGAGAAAGAACTCAGACCTCTGAGAGATTAAAATTCTAGGCTGGGCCCCACCATTAACTCTATCATCTGGGGATAGAGCTTCACCCATCTGGATTCAGTTTCTCCATCTGTGAAGTGAAAGTTTTGGGTTCAATGGTTTCCAAGATATGTTGCAAAATTTTATGGCATTAAAGTCTTAAAAAACGTATTGCCCTTTCTTGGACATAGCTGAGAAGGAGTGAGCATGAAAACCAGGATATACTGGAAGAAAGAGAAGCGTCAAAGTTTGAAGAAGAGCACACAACTTCTGTACAGGGTAACCGAGCTAACTAAACACCAAGGAGCTATTCCTGGACCCTTTATACCATCCCCCATAAACACACTGAAGTGTCAACTGATTTAAATAGCTTAAGTCTAATTAATTACTACATATTATTGCCTAATGTAATAAAAAAAGAACAGCATATCTTTTTTTGCAAGGGACACAGAAATAAAACTTATTGGGAAGAACCTATTTTTCAGGTAACAGAAGGCAAAGCTGCTCCTGGAAAGAGAAGGAAAGAGTAAGTATAAACAATGACTAAAACTTAGAATAGTAGATTGATATCAGGTTATGTACCTTGCTTTTACTCTGCATAGCATCAACTCCAGTAGCAGAAAAAATGAATTTCTAATGAGAGATTCCCTGGTACACATTTATGAAACAGAAAAAGCATATCACACAACACAAAAAGACTGAAAATTTATCTATACACTGTAGCATCCAAATCATTTTAGATGCTTCTTTTAGAAATAAATAACACCATAAATTAGTAATTCAGTAAAACATTTAATCTTCCACAAGGAGGAAAAAAGTAAAGATTAAATACAAAAAAGTATTGATCTTATTTTATATGCAGCAGGATTATGTTTTGGTACTATCTGAAATAGGGTGAAAAAGGTGCTCAGAAATATTATAGTGTTTATCAGACCCACATCTCCTTAAATCTTTTACAGAAAAGCTGTTTTTGTAAACATTTAACAAAGAACAGATGGCCTGCCTTAATCATGTGGGGAAAAAAACCTGGAGCTCCCAGTAATACCCTGACAAAGTCTCACAGGCCTAGCCGTACCCCCCCCCACCACCACGTACACACCAGATGCAGGGTACAGTCTTCCCTAATGCTATTTAATTTTGCATCGGACATTTTCCCATCAATTCCCACTGCCTGACAGGTAATCAATGCCATTAACATCTGATATTACCATATAGGGAATTCCCAAAACCTTTCATTTATTAGAGCAAACAGAATATTAGATACCGAAGGTATTTTTTTAAAACACCCTGTATAATCTTCTCTGGGACATTATTTTCTATCATAATTCTGTATGCCCTTTGGGACATTATGGAATATATAAGGACAGTGCCATAAACTTTTGAAATTTATACAGCATGACTGATATTTAAACAAGTAAAAATGGCCTATGGGGTGGTTTTTTTTTCCAAAAAAACTTACCATAGTAAGCTAAAGAGAATTGTTTTTAACTCCACTGCTCACAAAATATACATTAGAAAACATGAAAATAAGTTGTCTTATATAAAGCAGAGATTAAATGGGATGCAAATTTAACCAAAGGAGAGCTGAGGTACGGGAAGTGAAGGCAGTCCCTCTGCTACTTTTAAGAAACCTACCCCAGAATCCTTGGAAGGATCATAGAAGAAAATGAAAAAACTGTGGAAGAACTTTTTATAACTTTTTATCTACTTCCAGTGTGCTCTTCTTCTACGATTCAGCATTATCCGGTTTTGAAAAACTATCTTATTTATTATTTTTGCCTTAATTACATTCTGAGGCCTCAACTTCTTGTTATCAATGTCGAGTGACAGTAGCCAGCGATGTATTATTAACAGTGTGCAATGTTTCCAATAAACACTTATAAACTTTGCAAAGTTACTACATTTTGCAATACAGACACCTATGGATAAACATTTTGTTAACCGGCAATTTTATGTGGATTTATTTACATACAAACAACTCTAAAGTCAAAACAATGCTTTACAAAAAGCGAGATGCTACCAACTGCACTAGAGTGAGGTGAAACTTCTGGACATATGTAGCTCCCTGGAAGATGATAAAGAGAAGCACATGAGCTCTAAGGAGACAATGAGATCCAGGTAAAGAAGTGGCTAGCCAATCAGATCCAAGTAACAAGAAATAAAAGCTTTAAATCCACTGAATATGATTTAAATGGTTTATAAAAATACAAATTTTAATCACACAGGGTTGAAATGTGCTATCTTGTATTTTTCAAGTGGCTTTGGATGGGGTGGGGATTTAGTCAGTGGTTTTGGCACCTGCTGCATAAGCACAAGTTCCCGAGGATGATCCCCAGTACCAAAAAAAATTTTTTAAAAATAAAGCGGCTTTGGAGACGCATTTCTATTACTGATATCCTTAACTTCTTTTTTTGTCAGCACTCCCTGGGTTCTTGGTCCCTCTAGATTCTTTTAAGATGGAATTCTGGTATGAAAACAGAAGCTCTATCTTCAACCACTAATGTCCAATGATTCAAAGAGGATTTAGCAAAGGTTCAGTAAGTGCTATTGAGGCTAACAATGACACAGATAAAAAGAAAAATGCATTCAAAATCTGATGCCCAATTCATTTATTCATTCAACAAATATCTGAAGATATAACTGAGCAGGGCAGCCACTTGGCAAGTGGGAAATGAGAGTGCAGAGCACCTAATCTAGACTGAAACCAATGAGGCTTCCTACAAAAAGTCAGCACAGGACCAGGGATTTAGCTCAGTGGTTTCGCCGTCTGCTGTGCAAGCGCAAGGACCCAAGTTCAATCCCCGGTACCAAAAAAAAAAAAAAAGTCAGCACAGGTTGGAACAGAGAGGGACACAGGCTCTGGACAGGAATCTGTTCCTCAATGGAACCAGCCTGAACAATGACTCATGCCTAACACAATACGGTTGGAGGCATAAAAATACATTACAAACAAGTTGCTTTGGAGGGGCAGTGCTGAGGATTATACACCTGGGGCCTCACACATGGTAGGCAAATGCTCTATAACTGGATTACATCCCCAGCCCTTCTTTTATTTTTATTTTGAAACAGAGTCTAGCTAAGTTGCCCAGGCTGGCCTCAAACTTATGATAATCCTGCCTTAGCCTCCTGAGTAGCTGAAATTATAGGCACATACCACTGTACCAGGCAAACCCCCTTTATAGGGTAGTAAATCAAGATGAGCAGATAGGTGTTTAAATGTCAAGGGAAATAAGTTTTTTATAATTCTTAACTTCATCTTCTGATATAAAATACTAAGCACTGAAATATTATTAAGAGAATTAAGAACCAGAATGTTTCGTTTAACAGTATAAATAGAGTTAAAAACTCAAGTTCAAGCCTTTAAGCGTCAGTTTTATTTGACACTTTTTTTTTTGGTCCTGCGGATCAAACTCAGGACCTTGTGCTTGCAAGGCAGGCAGCAGCACCACTGAGCTAAATCCCAGGCCCTGTTCTTAACAATTTCCAAGAAAAATTATTTGTTGAATGGATACACTTATAAACATAAAAACACAGCCACAAAAACCTGAATGAACATTATCAAGCTTGTTGGTCATATACACTAACTGATAAGGCAAAAAACCTAAAAAGTATTCATGAAATACCCCTGAGTCCATGAAAACAGGACTTGGGTCACATGAGGTCATGGAATTTTGGTCAGCCAAGTTCAAGAGTTTACTACAGGACTTTCCGAGACCACGGTGTTGGGAGGAGCGGGTTGGTGAAGAAGCAGGGCGAGCATTCCTAATACAACAATCCAGAATCCGACGTGCTCCAAAAGCAGAGACTTTCTGAGGGCCGATGGGACACCACAAGTGGGAAATGTGATACTATGAAATCTTGTTGCATGAAAAAGTTATTTAAATTATATAAAACTACTTTCAGACTACCCTGTGTTTAGACTTGGGTTCTCTCTCTAAGATCTTACTATATATATGCAAATACTAACTGAAAAGAAATCACAAATCCTAAGTACTTCTAATTCCAAGAATTCTGAACAAGGGATATTTAGCCTATAGTACACATCATGCCTGTCCTAGCAGTACTAAACCATGCCAATATCATCTTGGATAAAAATGTTCTTCAAAATACACTTGACTCTACTGCTGCAGCCTAAAAAGCAGGGCAAATCTATCACCTTCTGTGGGATGGATGGATGGATGGATGGGTGGGTGGGTGGGTGGGTGGGTGGTGTGTGTGTGTGTGTGTGTGTAGTGGTTATCAAAGGTTTTACAAGTGAGCATATGACTGAACAAAATATAATTTTATATAAAAATCACTGAAACAGCTCACTAAATTGGCAGCTTCTTTTGTAGTCAATTTGTATCACTGGTAGGAATAAAACAGGAATCTTAGTAAAGACACAAAGAACACTGGCATAATTTTGTCATGATATAAACACATTCAAGAAAATTACCAAATTAAATAAAATGAATTCTGCAATACAATTTATCTCATCATTTAATTCAGATTTATTAACTTTAGAGTTGAAAATTTTTTAAAAATTACTGCTAAAACCCCTAATTTTAAAAGGTACTTTTGAACTTTTGGTTTTCTGCTTGTGTTTTTAAGTTGTCATTAGAATAGGTACACCATACAAGCAACATCTTAAGCAGCTATTAACATGAACCATTTTATGGTATCTAAATTAGAAACATAATTTGAATTAATGGAGTCAAATAATGAAAACAATGAACCAAGCAATCAAGTTAAATTTAAAACTGAATAGTTTTACATCAGGTACAGAACACTGGGCATCTTCTGTTATATTTAGGAGTGGAGCCATACCGCAGGAACTATCAAACAGCATTCTAAATGTGCAAAATACTATGTTGTGTTTCTCTAGTCAGTTTGACTGTGAAATACAGCAATGAAACTCCACCAAAGCTAAACAAAGCCCTTCAAATGCCTGATAAATTCTAACTGGAGAAAGCAGAGCCCCTTGCAGTGGAGGAGCACAGTGTATTTGCCCATAGTTTCTTCACTGTCTTGCCCTGCCACCCTTCTTATCATCTCGCCTTTCCTGAGTCTTCTGGACTTGTGTGGCTCTCAGTAGACCCAGACCCAGGGGTCTGAGTGCTGCCTCACAACACAGGGGGTGCAATGGGCAAGGGTCAGTTCCACGGGCTCTGAGCCTGTGCTACTGGGCCAGCAAGGCTACCTCACCTCCCGCCAGGGCTCCTTGGGGAAATGGAAGAGGGGGCTGAGGACTCACGCTAGTGTTAGAGGAAAGACACTACCAGGGCGCCAGGAAGTCCTGAAGCCATTCCTGTACTGTGTGATTTTCTTTTCTTTTTTTTTTAACCATTTCTGGTACGCTTATTTTTACATGCCACACACACTTCTGAGCATTTTATATACCTTCGAAGTTTTTTGAATAGCCCTCTTAAGGCTCATGTACTAGGTGCTATTATTGCTGTTTTTAGGAAGGAGGAAACTGAAGCTTTAAGATTAATTTATCCAGCTGGAAAATAATGTAGATGTACCTATGAAATCTGTGAACCTTACTAGGCCTTCCCTTGAGAAGCTCTGAAACTGAGCAGGTAAACCACATGGTGACCCATAGCTAGAAGGGTAGCTGTGAGCTCTCCAAATATGACTGTGCCCACAAATCCAGGAAGCAGCTTGCTGTCTTTTCCGAAACCACAAAAGCCTTAATCTTAAAATTCTAATCCCAATCTACAATATCAATCAAGAATTTTTTGCCTTCAAAAAGGTAAAACTGAACCAGAGTTGTAAAGCACCACTAACTTTTTACTCAAAGATAAAAATGTAGGTAAAAGTTGACATCCTTATTGCGTTTCACTGCTAAAATATTATCAGAGTCTCAAACTCTCCCTGTTTGATAGATAGAAATTCAATCCAGTTGATATTGAGATCTACTTTGTCCCAGGGACTGTTCCAAGTCTTTAAGAAAAAGAAAAAGATAAGTTCACTCCCTCCTGTGCCTTGAGAAGTCTCCCCAAACCAACTACTATAAAGTGCTTATATGATTTTTTATTTAATGTACTGTATTTCCAGGGTTCTAAGCCAATTCTTTTCTCCAACTTCATAACACATCAATTGTTACTTCTTAGGAAAAGCACCAGATAAAGTTACAGATTTTCATTCAGGGACCACAGAGTTGAAACAGCCTGTTTGTCTACACATGCATAGCCCTAGGGCCTAGAGGTAAACTAATGTTAAACTGAGGATGTTTCTGATGTTTCTGTGTTACTTCATAAATTCTTAGGGAAAAAAAATAGCTTAATTGCTTGCATCAAACTTGAATGGTGTTTTCACATGTGCTGGCTTTTCAATAAAAGACTGCTCTCCATCTTAAACTTCTCTTATCCCCACAGTGATAGAAGGAAAAGAAATGCAGAAGGGCCAACAGAAACTAATACACCCATAAATAGGGAAGAAACAAACACAACACAGCTCAAAATGTATAGCAGTGACAGTGAGTAATGCTTTGGGTCTGCAGCCTGCACCATGGGGTGGGGGGTGGGGGGGGTGTGCTATTAACAGCAGGGCTGTCCACCCATTCTCATAAAGAGCAACACCCTGAGAAAAAGCAGGGTTTACAATGTGCACATCATGTACCTCTGGCTTATCATAAACAAACCAAACTATGAACCCATTAAGAGAATCTGATATAATCATGCTTTTGCCCTCTTCAATGAATTTCTAAAATTTTTAGGGTAATAAATCACTGAACATTATGTTCCACTGAACAATGCTTGCTAGAAGCAAAAATGGCAAAGATGATACGTTTGGGGTGCTTATCAGGCTGAACCCCAGGCTCTCTGCCGCTCCTCTTCGTTCACCACCTTGGGCATCGTGACTTCCTTTAGTAGGGTCACCTCAATAATTATCAATGAAGGAGAGTTTACAGAAGTGAGTCCCATTTCATGTGTTTACTGCAAGTTAGCCCTAAGACCCGTATTGTTCTCAAAGATGTATCAGGAAGCTTGAATTTGGCAGCAGACACACACACTCAAATCTATCCAGGATCAGCTTAGGGATCAAACTCAGTAAAACACAAGACAACAGTGTTTCTCGGGTGGTCAAAATGTTTTGCACAGACATATCTAATTCAAAAATACTAAAGACAATGGCAAAATTTACATACTAAAAAGAATTTAATTCAATGCAACACGTTTTTACTGTACACTTAAACATGCTATCAATGACAAACAAGTTTGATCATTAAACTAAAAAGGTGAGTATGAGTTTGGCTCTGAGAAAGCCAATTATACCAAGTTTATACTTAGGTTTCTATTACTTTTGGACATTAATATTAAAAGTAACTTATTATGCTATTTCTATGAATTTAAAGTCAATCCTCAAAGACTGACAAGAGGTATGTCTAACACTGAACATTCCCAGGGGTTTGTACAAAGTTGGGAATAGAAGAATCCTCGAAGAGAAGAAAAAAATCAATTTATAAAAGCACAGCAATAAAGTTAATTTACACACTTTAGGCAAGTTCTCCAGGACTCAGAAACAGTCTAGCAAACTTAGTTTGCAATAAATGCTTAATGACAAGACTACATCAGTCCTATAAAAACTTACAATCCTGGGAGACAGAATTCTAAGATGGCCACACTATCTCTACAAGTTTGGACTTTAAGCTAAGAGAATATAGTAAAGGTGAAAGGATTTCACAAGCCTGATCAAGGTAGTTTGGCTCGTTACACAAAGGGCCAATTATATTGGAACTTGGAAGGCCTGTAAGGGGCTGGAACTCTCTGACTTACTTTGAAGAATCCAGGGCCACAGTGCAGAAGGAACCATGAGCAGCCTCCAGAAGTTGAGAGTGGCCTTGGGCAACAGCCAGCAAGAAATGGAGCCCAGTCATTCAACATGGGAAATGAATTTTGTTAATAACTGGAATGGACCTAGAAGCAGATCTCTCACAAGTCAAGATTCCAGATTAGAACAGAGACCTAAGGACACCTGATTGCAGCCTCATGAGGCCCTAAGCAGTAGACCCAGCTGAACCATGCCTAACCTTAATCTACCCAAACTGTGAGGGGAAACGGAGGATGTTACAAGCCATGAAGTCTGTGGTAATGTGTTACACAGCAATATATACATTAAAATTAATACAGATCTTAAAATCTTTTTTTCCCTTCTCTAAGAATGGTGTCAGGAGCAATTTTATATGATTTTAGGGAAAAATCATTTTATAATTAAATCATGATTAGGGCCTAGTTTTTTTGTCTACAGGCCAGCTATGGCATGTCAAGACATAACTGTCTTTGCCTCAGGTCACAGCTAGACCTCAATGGTCTGGTGATGATGCGATGTTTTAGGGCAGGACTATACCAGCTGGAGACATCCTGGGAGAAATCAAATCTTTATCTAAATAGTTCCTCATTGTTCTAGGATCATGCCACTGCCTTCTGAGTCATTTGCTACTTTTGTTTCTGCTGATGTTCAAATAAAGGTGCAGCAAGCTCTGGATCTAGGGTCTTTACTGCCCAGAGCAGCACTGATCAGGCCAAAGCTCAGCTTCTTCTCTAAATCTCATTTCTGTCTATATATTATTAATTTTCCTTGTGCTGTGGTGGCTCACAGGAGACTAGGAACTGATTCAGAGGTTCTAATAATGTCCCCTTTCCCTGTTCCCTACAGAGTGCTGCTGGTGGGAGAGAACTTAAAATCAATTCTCACCTGAATTTTTTGTTGTTGTTTTCACCTAGGATCCCTCTTTCCTCATGAGATGCTTATGGTTCCAAATGAAAACAGACACCATAGCAGGACTTCCCATTGCCTTTGTAGAGATGCTGCTCTTGGAGAACCTTAGCATTTCTCAGCCAAGCACTGCTCTATGTACATAGCAACTTCATGAAATTGTCCCTGCCTTGCAAGGGGAAACTAAGGCACTCAAAGGGGTTAAGAAATTTGCCCCAAGTCACAAAAAGCTGATGAGAAAAAGAGGCAGGATTCAAACTCTCTGCAAAGCCCACTGAGTGCACTTCTTAAGTGCTGCTGTTCATGCAGTCCTGCTGAAGTTTCTCTCCAAAGAGAGTAAAGATTTGCAAGGAGTACAGTTGAAATGCATCAACTGGACAGAGGTGGGAGCCACTCAGACCCAGGGGGCCCAGTGGACTTCACATACAGTATTGTGAAAAGCTGGAGTATGCACTAGTTTATTGTCTACCACGTAAAGCTATCACAGAGAGGAGATTATTAAAGAAAAAGCTCATTTTCACATGTTTTTAAAATGGAAGAAACTGCACAATAAGCAATGTTAAAGGTTCCCGATACTTTTAAAGCAAGTTCACTGCGCATCAGAAACAGTTGGTTGACACCTAAAGGGGACTACGCCCTATGACTCTTTCCAGCTGGAATCGCACAGGAAACAGAAGACACCAAAGCAATTAAGTATTTCATAAACACTGCTGAGGGGTCAAAAAGAGGGAGGTTCATTCACTGACTAATAAATACCGCAGTAATAAACAAACAGCAATGTTATGCAACTGAGAAAATTATTATAATTGAATCTACACAGCTGGGCAAGAAAAGAAGCCTGGCTATGGATATTAGCTCACAAATAGTTTGTGTGGATAGGGTTTAGTTTTAGAACTGCTTGAATTTGAGTCTCTTTTATAGTTAGATATTTCTCTTGGTCAAATACAATTCCACAATTAAAACAGCAGAACAAAATAACCTAATGAAATGTTTCACCAATTATTTGCTATTTTTACAACAGAGAAATAAATACGTACATGAATGGGTAGACAGTTAAAACTTCCTTGAGATGTCATCTTCTAGAGACATTTCATTTGTGCTCAACAACATGAACTGTGACACCCTAGCATACTGGAAAGAAAAGTCCCCAATGACAGAGCTTTTCACATTTTAATATGAAGCCCTCACTGTCCTCTTGGAGTTTTCCTCACACCTTGATATTTTCCCCTTTGCAGCGCTTATTTTTTGTTTACTAGTAAACACCTAAAATTACTACACTTAAATGCAAACCGATGTGTCAAATAGGGACAAACAGTGTTTCACGTATATCCCTTGAATCACTGAAATATCAGTGTTAGAATCAGAGAAACACTATTCTTTCGGGTTTGAGAAAGGGCTTAGTAAAAAATCTACCACTGTTCCATAAATTAAATGTAGTTAAACATTTAACATAAACAAAAATAAGGTTCTTCATGGAAGATTTGCCAACTAGGTGTTATTCTTATTACTACTGGAATTTCTTCTTAATTAAGTCACTAAATCAGAACAAATTTGTGATCTATGTCATGTTCCCATCTGCATAAAACCTAACTAAACTTCAGACTCAAATGGCTGATTAGCTAACTATAAGGGCAGAGGTACACATGTATCTTCAATAGGCACACGTTTTACATCAATGATATCTATTTTTATGAGATAAAAGTACTAAAGTGTTAATAGTGGCAATTAAAACAGCCAAGAGTTTGAGTAGCTGGATGGCTGAGTCACAGACCTTTTACCTATAATGGGTTCCATTATATCTTGGAATTCAGTCTGAGGGAGTAAAAAGAGGAACAGAGTTTTAAATATGGTTATAAAACAGGAGTACCCTCTGACTGAGCTGCTTCACTTTAAATGGCTGTGTGATTTAGCCTGGCCGCCAAGGTGAGATCCGTTCAGCAAAGCTTTCTTCACAGTTCCCAGATATTTGCATCTATCTGAAAATACTGAATACTGAAAATGCTAGAGAGACACACTATTAATCTAAGGATTATATCTGAGTAAGTTTGTTTCATCTATATTAACATGTTTATTTAAAAAATTCACCAATACTTTGAAAACACATGACTTTTGATAGAGTTACTTCATTTCTTCATAAAATACAAATACTTCTGTTCTAACATTTTAAAAATACAATTTAGGGGGAATAAGAATGTAATGACTCACAATTAAGATGGAATGTTTCAGGAATATTTATGTATGAAATCAGCAAAGAAACTGAGGGTTTTTTCATGGTGGCTTAATATTATCAAACTTAGAATAAGCTTTGTAGTTTTAAAGTGTAATGATCATCTGGTATCTAATCCACACTAACCAATTCTAATTCAAAAGCTTGAAGGTTTGCTCTTTAGTTTCTACCAAAGCAAACACAGAAATGTAAACAGAAATTACGTGGGGAACAACCTCACAGTTTTGTATACCTGTGATCATCCCCAGGGACAGCTGGCAAACAGGAAACAATATGCAGATGGATTTACCTCCAACCAGGAAGGACCAAACAAACACAGATGGGGGCGGCCTCAGAGGAGCCATGCCCAGATGGCCCTGATACCAGCAAAGCCATGCTCACAGGCTTGCTGAGGGTCTGCAGGCACCTCACCAGATACATAAGCACCAGACGAAGATGGTCTGTCTTCCTTGGTGATGCTGCTCCATGTGCTGGCAGTTGCTTTCAGATAAGTGGTTAAAAGGAAGAAATAGTAGAATGAAGCTAGAGAATTTAACATTACATTTGGTTTTTGACCATAACAATCGAATTAAGTAGGCAATCAACTCAAGATGCCTCAAATTCCTCATCTAAAGTAAAGGTGGATGACCTGATCTATAAAAGCTCTTCTACCTTTGAAACACTGTGGGAGCTTCTACTTTCAGCCTTATACATCTAAAAGAAATGAAGTAAGGAAGCAAGCATTTGTTAAGATGCGATGAGGGAAGTAAAGATAATTTCACAGGAAAATATTTAGAAAATTTCTCAGATAAAGAAACAAAATTAATTTGGGAGCCTATATTAGAAAAGCTACATTAAATAAAATATATCAGAATTAGAAATCTAAATGAAAGCTTCCAAATACGATTTACTTTTCCCATTAAAAGAAGAAAACTTTAAGAATATTCAAGGCTACACAGTCTCATTTCATACATACTTAACAAACACCTGTGAGGTTGCTTAAGGTAAACTTAGACTGTTCAATATGATGTGTTATGAAATATTTCTTAAATAGTTCACTATGCATGGAGTAATAATGCTTAGGTATACAAAATTGATTCATACTGTGAACCTTTTAAGTAAGTCCTAGATCCATTAGAAATAAAGCACAGAGCGGAAGGTCCTGAGTTCAATCATCTCTGGCAAGAAAAAAAAAAGCACAGTGAGGTGGAGAAAGGGGGAGGCAGAGAGAACAAAAAAACAGAAGTCATTCAGCCTAAGGCCCAGCACCACTACACCACTAGAAATCACAAATGGCCCCAAGCACAAAGGAGCAGGGCCGCCCCCAGCACTGAGAAGGTGAGCCAAGTGGGTGCCAGCAGCACACATTCCCCCATCCCCACCCCCACCTCACCCCCACTGAAATGAGAAGACACGTAAACAAGTCTCAAAACTAGACTTCCAGATCACCTAAAGTATCCCCAAAGGGAAATAAGATGGAGGAATCTGATATTCAACCACCTGGACTCCTTGAATTGGCAATGAAAGAGGATCTGGAAAAAATGAAATCAGAAATAATTTCTCAGATAACAGCAAAGATTGTGCCCATAATGCAAGACATGATTAATAAATCTAGAGAGGACACAGATAAAAAAAGTGCAGGAGCTCAGGAACATGATGGAATTCCAACACAGGAAACAAATGGAATCCATGAAACAGATGCGAACAGATTTCCAGGACATTAAAAACTCCACTGAAAGTTTACAGAGCAGAATGAGCCAATGTGAGGACAGAATTTCAGATAGAGAAGACAGGATTGCGATTAGTGACCAGGAAAAGAAAATTTTCTTTACAATACTAAGGGACCACGAGAAATCAAACCAGCAGCTACTACACGATGTAAAGACAAATAACATAAGACTGATCGGAGTCAATGAAGAAACAAGAGAGTGTCCAGATGACATAAAAAACTGTTCCTAGAAGTGATGGCAGAAAACTTCCCAAGCAGGGGAAAAGAACTTGACATACAGATAAGGGAGGCCTATAGGACTCCAAATAGCCTTGATCAAAAAAAAAACTACACATAGGCATATAATAGTTAAGATTCCAGAAATCCAACAGAAGAACAAAATTCTACAAGCAGTCAGAAAAAAGAAACAAAGCACATACAAAGGAAAGCCCATCAGGATCACAGCAGACTTCTCAACACAAACCCTCAAAGCAAGAAGAGCTTAGAGTGATCTAATGCAAGCCCTAAAGGAAAACAGCCTCCAACCCAGATTGATGTACCCTGAAAAACTACCTTTCAAAATTGATGGAGAAAGAAGATACTTTCATGACAAAGAGCACCATAGGAACTTCATGAATACCAAACCAGCACTCCAAAAAACTTCAGACAATGTCCTAGGAAAAGACAACGAGGATCACAACCCAAGAAAGCCAAGCAGAATGAATCCATTGGGCATGAAAAGAAATTAAATGCAAAGAGGGAGAATCCAACAAAAAGAAAAAGACATGACAAGGATAAGTCAATACGTATCAGTTAAAATCATTAATGCTAATAGTCTCAATTCACCAATCAAAAGAAACAGACTGGCAGAATGGGTCAAGAAGCAAGATCCAACAATATGCTGCATACAAGAAACACACTTAATTCAAAAAGAAACTCACAGACTGAAAGTTAAAAGCTGGAAAACAATACACCATACAACAGGAACCAAAAAAAAAGCACGACTAGTTATCCTCTTTGCAGATCAAGTGAATTTCAAATGAAAGATGATTAAGAGAGACAAAGAAAGACACTACATCCTTGTAAAGGGAACAATCCAACAGGAAGAGATGACAATCATAAATATATATGCACCAAATGCTAGTGCACCCAACTATATAAAACAAATACTAGTGGACATGAAAAGTCATATATGCACTAATACGACAGTAGTGAAGGACCTCAATGCCCTACTGTCACAAATAAATAGATCAACTAGACAAAAAATAAGCAATGAAATTCTAGAACTCAATCGAACTCCTGAACAAAGGAACTTAACAGATGTTTACAGAGTGTTTCACCCCACAAAATCAGAATACACATTCTTTTCAGCTGCACACGGTCATTCTCCAAAATAGACCACATACTCGCCCACAGAACATAATAAGTAAGTGCAAAGGAAGTGAAGTTATCACCTATATTATTATCAGACCATAGTGCAATGAAATTGGAGATCACAGCAAAAGAAACCACAATAATTTCATGAACACATGGAAATTGAACAACACACTTCTGAATAACCAATGGGTCACAGAGGAAATTAAAGAAGAAATCAGATAGTTCCTAGAATTAAATGACAATGCCAATACAACATATTGCAATCTATGAGACACAATGAAAGCAGTATTATGAGGGAAATTCACAGCACTCAGTACTCAGATTAGGAAAACAGAGGTAGCCCAATTAAACAACCTGATGCTGAACCTCAAGCTTCTAGAAAAAGAAGAGCAGGACAAACCGAAAGCCCATAGAAGGGAGGAACTTAAAAAGATCAGAGGAGAAATCACTGCAATTGAGACTAAGAGAACGATACAAAAAAATCAATGAAGCCAAGAGTTGGTTCTTCGAAAGAATCAACAAAATTGACAAACCCTTAGCCAACCTTATCAGAAAAAGGAAAGAAAAGGCCCAAATCCACGCAATTAGGAATGAAAAGGGTGAAATTACAACAGACCCAGCAGAAATCCAGAGGATCATCAATACCTACTTCCAGAACCTATACGCCAATGAGACGGAAAACATAGAAGAATTGGACAGATTCCTAGATAAGTATGAATTAGCAAAGTTGAAGGAAGAAGACCTAAATATTCTAAACAACCCAATATCAATCAATGAAATTGAAAATGTAACGAAAAACTTACCAACTAAGAAAAGCCTGGGTCCTGATGGCTCCACTGCTGAATTCTATAAGACATTTAGAGAGGAACTACTCCCACTACTGTTTAAATTCTTCAGTGAAATTGAAAGGGAAGCAATACTCCCAAATTCATTCCTAGAAGCAAGAATCACCTTGATCCCCAAAGCAGAGAAAGACCCAACTGAAAAAGAGAACTATAGGCCAATCTCACTAATGAACATAGATGCAAAAATCCTTAATAAGATAATGGCAACTAGAATGCAGAAGATCATCAAGAAGATCACACACCCTGACCAATTGGGATTCATCCCAGGGATCCAGGAATCGGTCAACATACACAAATCAATCAAGGTTATTACACTATATCAATAGAGCCAAGGAAAAAACCCATATGATCATCTCAATAGATAGAGAAAAGGCATTCAACAAAATCCAATACACATTTATGATTAAAGCCTTTCAAGAAAGTGGAATACACGGTCTCTACCTCAATCTGATAAAAACCAGCTATGAAAAACCCACAACCAATATCATACTAAATGCTCAAACACTGAAATCCTTCACACTAAAATCAGGAACAACACAAGGATGTCCACTATCTCCACTCTTGTTCAATATAGTCTTGGAAACATTAGCCACAGCAATTAGACAAGAGAAAGAAATAAAAGGAATAAAGATAGGAAATGAAGAAGTCAAACTGTCATTATTTGAAGATGACATGATGAAGATCCCAAGAACTCCACCAAAAGTCTTCTAGACTTAATATCCAAATTCAGTAAAGTAGCTGGATACAAGGTCAACACACAAAAATCAATAGCTTTCCTCTACACTAATGACAGACTCACTGAGAGAGAAATAAGGCAAACAATTCCTTTCACAATATCATCCAAAAAACTGAAATACTTAGGAATCAACCTAACAAAAGAAATCAAAGACCTCTTCTCTGAAAACTATAGCACTCTGAAAAGAGAGATTGAAGATGATATCAGGAAATGGACAGACATCCCCTGCTCCTGGGTAGGAAGGATCAACACAGTGAAAATGGCCATACTTCCAAAACTGCTGTATAGATTCAATGCAATCCCAATTGAAATTCGAGCAGCATACTTCACGGACCTTGAGAAAACAATCCAAAAATTCATTTGGAACAAGAAGAGACCTAGAATAGTAAAAGCAATTCTAAGCAACAGAGACATGACAGGGGTATCACAACCCCCAACTTGGAACTATACTACAAAGCTACTGTGATAAAAACAGCATGGTACTGGCAAAGAAACAGACCTGAGGACCAGTGGAACAGATTAAAAGATGTAGAAAGAACTCCAGACACACTCAGCCACCTCATCTTCGACAAAGGAGCCAAACACCCTCCCTGGAGGAAAGAGAGCCTCTTTATTTAATGGTGCTGGACAGTTTGTAATAGCTAACACTTGGAAACAGCCCAAGTGCCCATCAATTGGAAACTGGATAAAGAAGATGTGTTTTTTTTTATAAAATGGAATATCACTGAGCCATAAAGAATGAGAAACTAGAGACATTTATAGCTAAATGGATGCACATTGAGGCCATACTCTTAAGTGAAATAAATAGGACGCACATGTGTAAATACCGAATAGTTTCTCTGGTGTGAGAAAAGGAAAGTGTAAATAAGGATTAAAATGATTTAAATGAATAATTGATAATCTGATACAGGAAGAAAAGGTCCAAAGGGCTTGGGGAAGTAGGAGGGGAAGGGGAAAGGAAAGAAGGGAAAGGAAAAATTATGAGAAAAGAAAAAAAACAGAAACAAAGTCTTTGTAAATAGGGAAGGGTGGAGGGGGTGAAGGGAAGACAGGGAATAGGGAAAAAAGAAGAACCAAGATATATCATGTACAGGTATAAGTACCCAATGATAAATGTAAACATATTGTATACCTAAAATGTACCAATGAAAGAATTTAAGCAGAAAAAAAAAAAAAGGTGCTGGAAAAATTGGGTTTCAACTTGCCAAAGATTAAATCTAGACATATACCTCAGCATGCGCTAAACTAAAATCAAAATGGATTAAAGATCTAAATATTAAAACAAACACTGAACCGGCTGGAACAGAGGTTAGGTAGAACTCTCGAAGACATCGGTATAGGAAAAGATTTTATGAACAAAACCTCAGTTGCCCGGGAACTAGCACAAACAATCAACAAGTGGGATCTCTTCTTATTAAAAGGCTTCTGCACAGCAAGAGAAACCACCAGCAGTGTGAAGAGACAACCCACAATGTGGGAAAAAATCTTCACCTGCTCTTCCTCAGACAAAGGTCTACTATCTCAAATCTATAAAGAACTTAAAAAAATCAGACCTCCCAAATTTAAAGACCCAATCCAAAAATGGGCACCTGAAATGAACAGACATTTCTCAGACAAAGAAGTAGAAATAGCAAATAAATACATGAAAAAATGTTCAACATCACTGGTCATTTGAGAGATGCAAATGAAAACAACACTGAGATTCCACCTCACCCCAGAAAGAATGGCTGCTATCATGAAATCAACCAATAACCAATGCTGGCGGGGCTGTGGGGAAAGAGGAACCCTGCTCCACTGCTGCTGAGAGTGTAGACTGGTGCAACCACTGTGGAAATCAGTATGGAGATACCTCAAAGATCTAGGACTGGAAGTCCCATTTGAGGCCGCTATTCCACTGCTGGGGATCTTCCCCAAAGAATTAAAAGAATTATACCACAGTGATATATGTGCACCCATGTTCATAGTAGCACAGTTTGTAATAGCCAAAACTTGGAAATAGCCGAACTGCCTATCAACTGGAGACTGGATAAAGAAAATGTGGGGTTTTTAATAAAATGGAGTACTACTCAGCCATAAAAAATGAAAAATTAGAGACATTTATAGCTAAATGGATGCACATTGAGGCCATACTCTTAAGTGAAATAAACAGGACACATGTGTGTAAATACTGAATAGTTTCTCTAGTTAGAGAAACTGAAAATGTAAATAAGGACAAAAGGTATAATAGATAATGCGAAATAGGAAGAAAAGAGGCGAAGGGGAAGAGGGAAGGAGGGGTCGGGGAAAGGATAGAAGGGAATGGAATATGAGAAAATGAAAAAATGGAAACAAAGTCTTTGTGAGTAGCGAGGGATGGAGGGGTTGAAGGGAGGGCAGGGGAATGGGGAAAATATAAGAACCAGGAGAAATCATGTAAAGGTGCAAATTTCTAATGATGACTGCCATTATACTCTATACCTAAAATGTACCAATAAATTTTTTTAAAAAAAGAAAGAAATCACAAGTAAGAGCCACTGGGCAAGGAAGGTCTCCTACAGAAAAGGTCTTGTGAGACCTTGGGCAAGGTTGAGGGGCAGGCAGTGTTGGCTTCTGGGAGGGAAGAACAGGGAAGCCTGGAGGCGCCCAAATTCCTCCCAGCACAGCTGAGCCAGCAGCTGCAGCAGCACAGGTAATCGCTGGGGTGCCGATGGCCTAGGAAGCCAAGAAAGACAGCCAAGGCAAACCCTGACTTCTCTCACCCCAAAACACAGCACCCTTGCAGGAACACTCTTCAAAGCAGTCATTTAAAAGAAGTTTGCCTTAGCGAGCAATTTAAATAGCTATCTCATCCAAACTGATCTACCAAGTGACTTCTAAATGTGCCTCCTGCCTGACCAGCTCTTCCCACCTGCAAGTCTTCTACCACGCCTTGCACTGTCAAATATTTATTGAGCCTTTCTTGACACACCTTCCTAATGCTCTTGCTCTGCTTTTATGCTCCCCTGCAGAACAATCTTTGAAAAAGTGACAATACATATTTGCTGCCTTCACCCCTTCTTCTAGTTCTTTTGAATTTCCTCAAATCATATGAATATTTCACAAATATGGCTCTCATCAAAGTGACCACTGTGATCTCCTGTCTCTTCTCAGCTGACCTAGCAGTAGCACCTGACAGAGCTGCTCACTCTTCATTTCTTCAAGTGACATCTAGGATAGCTCATTCTCCTACTTTGCAAGTTCTTCCTGGTTTCTTATCTTCCTGACCTATTATTTCTGAGGGGCTCCAGGCCTCCAACCTTGGATCTCATCTTTATGCCTCTTCCCTCACTCAGCCACACTCTAGATTGTATCTACATGCTTATGCTTCCTAAACTCCTTTCTCCAACCCAGACTACTCCCTTGAACTCTAGGCTTCTGTCTATTCAAGGTATAGCTAGATACCCCAATAGGCAACTCAATCTTAACATACTCTAAAGTAGATTCTTAATATTTCCACCCAGCCCTATCTCCACAAATTGCTTCTCTACTCCATCAGCAGCAAAACTCAAATAGTTGGTGTCACGCTTGACGTATGTTCAACCTCCAGTCCATGTGTCAGCGTTGACTTCACCTTTAACACAGAGACTATACTATTGTAATGGCCGCTCCTACTGCCGTCCTTGTCTGAGCCATGTAAGATTGTGCCTGGGACTACTGCAACAGCCTCTACAGCTGACCTCATTGCTTCTAACCTGGTCCTCCTTCCCAGTCTATGCTACATAGTTCTGAGTGATCCTCTAAAAATATAAATCAGATCATGTTACATCTACACTTAAAGGTCTCCAATACCTTTCCATCTCATTCTCAGGAAAATCTAAAGACCTTGTGCTGGCCTACAAGGTCCTCAATAGCATGGACTACCACCACCTCTCTAACCCTGGATCCTGTAATTCTTCCTTTTTCTCTCTCCACGCCGGTCACATGGATTCTCTGCTTATCAGCAAACATAAACTAAACATCCTTCCACCTCAGGGCTGTTGCACAGGCTGCCTCTGCCTCTGCACTCTTCACTAAATAATCTCATGACTACCTTTCTTTCTTCAATTGTCCTTAGGCAGAAACAGATTAAAACAAATGTGCCAAAAAGTTAACTGTTGTTCGTTCTGGATAACAATTAGCATGTGTTCACTGAACTATTCCTTTCACTTTTCTATAGATTTGAAATTTTTCAAATATCAAAGTGGAGGGAATAACTGTTCTGTCTTGTTACTGAGCATTCTTCCCTTATTCGCTCTTTCCCAAGTTTCCTGCTAAGTCCTCTTAAATTTTAGTGGTCCTTAAGATTCCATTCTCCATGTGACAAAGACAGGTGCCTCTTTCCACCTGCAACTGGTTGTCTCCTCTTAGGATGTGAAGACTGGGACAGCAAACGCCAAAACCGGGCGGGGATCTAGCTCAGTGGTGCCACCGGCCTGCCTCACAAGCGCAAGGTTCTGAGTTCAATCTCCGGTACAAAACAAAACCCTAAATCACTTACCTGCTTACTAACCATCCTACTTTCTCATGATGTCACTGGGATACCCACTCACCCAACCCCGACAGAAGCCTTGCTTCCTCCTTACCCACACTGGCCATGTCCAGTGGTGGTTAGGACCTGCTTCCCCTTCAAATCCTCTTCACGCCCCATCTCCTCTATCTGTGTTTCTCTGGTACCAAAGGGGTTTTTTCATGAATTACATCTTCTTTAATGTACTCTCTGAATCTCAGCAAAGACATCTTGGGGGGGGGGGGTGTCAAACTCAGGACCTTATGCTTTTGAGGCAGGCTGCAGCACCACTGAGCGGAATCCCCAGCCCACAAAGACATCTCTGTAAAATGCAATTTGTCTGTTTTGTACCATTTACTGAGGGTTCCCTGTCAGCTACTCTTAAAACCAAAAGCCTCAGTGTGGCTGGGTCAGGCTCTGCCCTAAACCACCTTCCCAGCCACTGTCGTGCTCCTCCACCACATTCTGTGCTGCTACCACACCTAACAACTGCAGTCACACAAAAGCACTGTGCTCTTTCCCAATTTAGTGCTGTGGACATATTCTTCCTGCCTAGTACACCCTCTCCCACTCTCTCCTCCCAGTTAAGTCCTACTCAATCTTCAAAGCTCACTTTCCACATAACCTCTCTTTGAGGCCTTCCCTGATCCCTGCAGCTGGAGTCAAGTGCCCTTACAAGGCCAAGGAACATTCGTCACATCACTTGACTACTTACTATTAGATTTTCCTGTCTCTGGACTGCGAGCCCTGGAAGGACAGCAAAGAGCAGCAAGTGTGCTCCTCTTTTATAATACTAACACACTAACACACACACACACACACACCACCTGATCCAGGGACTGACATGGTGTAGGCTTAGTATTTGTGGGTGGAATATCAAAGTCTCACCATGTCTTCAAATGTGAAAGTGGATGTCACGTCTCCACCCTCACTTTGCACATAGCAGTTGTTAATGTGATCTTGGAAAAGGCATTCAGGTGCCTTATACATTTCTACCTTACAAGAGCTACAGCCCCATGGCACCCAGCACAGTGCCTTAAACCTCTGGCTGAAGAGATAAATGCATATGTAAATGAAGGTACATGTGACTGACTGGTCTAAGGCAGTGCTACAATACTTACTGTCCACTGAAAGCACCATATTCTACTATGTCTGCATAAATTTCTCCTCCCCTTTCACCTATCTTAAGCACCACCTTCCTTCCTCTGCCTGTAAATAATTAAGCAGTGAATCTACTTCCATACAAGTCTACATTTATCTCTCTTTGTTCCAGCTATAGCACTGCATGGTAACTGGGATTTTTAAAAAGGAAAGCAGATTACTTCTGTACCTCTGGGACATACAAAGAGAATGGCACACTATAAATGTACAACAACGTTGACTGATTAATGAATGGATGGACAAAGTTCTTAATCACACCTCTGTGTACTGTACACAGTGTTTGTGTGCTGGGCTCGAACCCAGGGGCTCATGCATACTAGGCCAGTGCTCTATCACTGAGTTAACACTCCCAACCTCTGACCCTATACATAAATGTTCCAGCAACATGGCCTCTGTACTACGAACAAATTAGAATCATATTTACCTGGAAAGACACTGCCAAACAGAAGCACTGGCTGAACAGAGACCTACAAAAAAGTTCTCAGAATTTCATTTCCAAAAACAAAAAGGTAAAGACATTTCTAGTAATGATCTATATTAATCATACTTTTTAATATTAAAAATGGTTTATAATTTATTGTACATAATTTTAAAACAAACTTTAGGGCCGGGGATTTAGCTCAGTGGTGCCGCCACCTGCCTTGCAAGCACAAGGTCCTCAGTTCGATCTCTGGGACCAAAAAAAAAAACCTTTAAAATTCAAATGGCTCATGAAATATTTCCGTCACTTCAGATGGAACGGTAAGGCACGCTCGAGAATTATGACCATGCATGCTTCTCTTTTTTTATCTGATCACAGCCCATCTGGGTGTTTAGAGATGATCACCTAACTTTCCCTAAAGCCCAAGAAGAGTGATGTCAAGCCACAGCGAGACAGGATGGGCAGATAAGGACAATCCAGGGGGCTGTCCAGAATTTACAGAGTGAGCTTCAGATCCACTTCACAGGCTACTAGATTTTAAAATATTCAAGCACTAAGCTCCCTATCTATGAAGCACAATGTCGCACCTGAACGTCAAACTCCAAAGCTTGTCTCAGCAGCTCACCTCATCTAAAACCAGAAATAAAACAGATATTCTTTTTCCTGAATTCTTCTATCAGTGAGGCTATGGTTCACCTAGTAAAAATACAACAAATGTGCCAGTTATTTTGTCCCGTTCAAGCCCTTTGTGCTCTTTCCACCCATATGGCCACTGTCTTAACCCAAGAACCACTGCCTCACAACGGTCTTTTATCAAGACCCACGCGGCCCCACCGGTCACATGAAGCTGCTGAGCTCTTAGAATGCAGCCAGTCCAAACGGAGATCTCAAAGACTTAGAAGTGGAAGGGGAATAAAAATAACTTGTCGGTATTTTTTTATTGACTATCATTTGTTGAAATAATATTAACATGTTTAAACAGTATTTTGGATATGTTTTACATCAAATGAAATAGCTTAATTTCACCTTTTCTTCTTTACTTTTAATGTGATGACTAGGCAAGTTTGTTGCCACTGGAAAATGATGCCCAGGACAACTCCCAGAGAAGACCGGCAAAAATACAGTCCCAGCAGTAGAAACAATAGCAATAATGTGGTATTAAAAACAGCAATAAATTACAAAGAATCACTATATCATCTACCAGGCACAATTGTAAGCACATTACACACATCATCTTAATCTTCCCAGCAACACTGCTAGATAGGTATGTCCAGGTATGATTCCCCTGTCAGAAGGGAGAAAATTGAGGCCCAGAGAAGAGCTTCTTAGTGAGAGTGAGAATTTCAATGATAATGCCCTTCAAAGCCCTGTGCTGTGCTGCCATGAAGGTGGGGAGTTCAGTGATGCTCACTACAGAGAGAGCCTGGACTGGTGCAGAATAAACGAGGCCCTGCACTTGGTGCGGGCTGGAAAGGCTTCGCAGAAGAAGAGATTTCTAACCAGGAGTGTCTCAGTTACTTTCCCAATGCTGGGACAAAATGCCTAACACCCATAAGTTAAACGAAGATTTACCTGAATGGTGCTGCCGCCTGCCTCACAACGGCAAGGACCCAAGTTCGATCCCCGGTACAAAAAAAAAAAAAAAAATCTACTCTAAAGCATGGTTTTTAAAAAAACTGAGTTCTAGAAATATCAACAGCCAACCTCACTCAAAAAACAAACAGGAAGTGGTACAATGATCAATTTTGTCAAACCTGGTGAGAACATATAACAGAGAGCAAAGCTTGCTGGAAGTCCAAAAGACATTAATTTAACTATTTGACCAACAAGGCCTAGGGGATACGTGGATTAAAGAAAAACAATACTAAGAAAAACCTCTGCTATGTGGCAGAGATAAGGAACCCATGGTGGAAAAACTAGTGAAATAAACCTCAGGAAACATGGCCCTTTGTTCCTACTATAGTCTCATCAAACTAGGTCTGATTATGGATTTGGGGTTCTTTGTACCCTGAAAGTAGAAGGAAATGGGAGAAACTAACTACTGTTAAGTTAAATCACTGATTTTCCTGCACTGTTCAGGGAGCAGCACCCAAGGAACCTAATCAATTCTGGATTTAAGCTGAAAAGTTCTGGGAAGCCTTGTCTAATCACAAATTCCATGGTTTCCTTTTGCACTCTAACTCAACCCCTGCACACTCTTTACCAACATCTACTAACTGTCAATTCTAGCATGTGCAGGGCCGGGGATTTAGCTCAGTGGTTTCACTGCCTGCTGTGCAAGCGCAAGGACCTCAGTTCAATCCCCGGTACCAAAAAAAAAAAACCTTATTAAAGAAAAATAATTTTTAAAAAAATTCTAGCATGTGCTTACTGCTTGATGGTGGCCACAGCTGAGATCTTTGCAGGCAGGAGAAAGGTATCATTTAGCATATTACATTTACTACATGTACGACAGTCATTCAACATGTGATTAATAAATGAACGACTCGATGACCTCAGAAGACCACCTGGGAAGCCACCTTCCTTTCCCAAAAATCCCATCTTTCAAGTACTAAACAAGTTATTTTAATACATAATTTTCATGAAGAGAATCTTTACTCTAGAGACAAAAGTAAGAAAAGAGACATGCATGGTGTGTACTACCTCCCTGGAATGCCTGAGAGCAGTTCACCTCTGCACAGCAAAAGGAAATGCTTCTGGGGCTCCAGCCTGAAGTAAGTTGTTTACTGTAAATGCTCTCTCAACAAAAGGTTGTTTACAGAAAAAAAAAAGGAGAAGCGAGCAAGCGGCATCAGGAGCCACAAGTTGCTCAATGGCAAAAACCAGTCTGTCTGCTCCCTTCTCTCATAGGTACTAGACTCACTCCAGCTCAAGACAGGGTCAAGGAGGGACAGCTGGCAGCCCGATTCCACTTTACCTTGCCACTTCTGAACACCAGCTAGATCTTTCCTAGATAAATGTGTATTTTCAATTTTGTAAAGAAAAGTTGTTACTTTGAATTGCCCTTTAACTTGGTCCTCAAAGCGAGTTTGATGGATCCCTGGAAAGTCCCCGAGACACTCAGGACATCTACACCAAACAGAACTGCACTAACTATACTAAGATATCATCTGGCTTTTTCACTGTACTGACATTTACACTGATGGTGCAAATGCAATCTGGGCAGTGAAGCAAACTGCACTAGTAACCATTGTTCTCCTCATGGCCACAAACTAATATTAAGGAAAAAAATAAAACAGCTCACTTAACAATGTCCTTGATAAAACAATAAAAATTGACTTTTATTATTCCTAACCCTTTTCAGTCTCCTGTGTGAGGAAAAGGGAAATACATAGGAAGTGTTTCTGCTACACACTGAAGCATCAAGCCTATCCCCACAAAAATTACTTACGCAACTCTCTGGAGTTACGAGTTGAACTGGCTACCTTTTTTTGTAGAACACTTTTATCTGAAAAAACAACTCAAATATAAGCCAAAGTTATTCAGGCTTAGGTATTTGGCAGTAATTTTCTTGAGGTAAACAAAATGAGCCACTCACTTCAAGGAAAGTGAGTGTTTGTTTATGATACCAAAATAAGAGCTTTCCAAAAAAATCAGAATGTTGAAAATAAACATGAGCTTGACAACTTCCCAATCTTTAAAGACTTTTGTGATAAGCTAGGGTTAATATAAACAAAGGTGGTTTTAAAAAATATTGTACATAGAACTTGAAAGATTAACATAATTCAGTGAACAAATATTTTCAAAATGTATGATGTTTTGAAATTGTGTATGGTTAAAAGAACTATTCAAAGCGCAAGCTACAGACCAATGGACTCTAATATAACTGTATAAAAATTCAATTGATATAGCTTCAGCTCCCACATTCCAATTGATATTTAAGAAACCTGCCGAGTTTTGGTATAATAGCAAAGGGTATCTATAATTATTTGGAAAGACACTAGAATATTCCTTTTATAATTATATATCTGTATGAGGGCTGATCATCTTCATATCTTTCAACCACAGCAACACATTGCAACACACTGAAGCAGCATGTACAAGATCCGGCTGTCTTCTAGTAAGCTAGACATTAAAATTAATACTAAGTGGGCTGGGGATTTAGCTCAGTGGTTTCACTGCCTGCTGCACAAGCACAAGGACCCAAGTTCAATCCCCGGTACCAAAATAATAATAATAATAACAACAACAACAACAACAACAAGTGAAAAAAATCTGACACGAAAGGTTAAATATCACATGGTTTTTCTTATGTGAGAAACCTAAAATATAAACAATGTAAACAGCAAAATAAAAGATGACAGGAAACAGAGAGATAAGCTTTGTGGAGATGGGCAGGGGACATGAGGATGGTGTTAGATGGGAGACAGAGAAGGGGAAGGGAAAGTACAATGGATCAAAATGCAGTTATGTGTATGTACCAATTCCCCGTGATGAATGTATTTACTATGTACTGCAAACATATACTACTAAAAGGGGTGGGGAGGTGATGATAATGATGACTAAGAACCAATACTAAAGTCCTAACTGGCTGCTCCTTTTGGTTTCCAAACCAAGATTAGTAAAATCTTGCAGAACCTTCAAGGGTTTCCAAAGAACAGGGATACTTAAGGGCCATTTCCAGTTTGCTAACAACCATGTGAACTCTCTACTACAATTCATCAGATTTCTGCTGTTTTTCCTCTTCTACCTTCCTTTCCACAAGCACTTCTCTTTACTAAACTGCCTTTTACCCATCCCAAAGCTTATTATAGTGCATTTTCCTAGAGTATATAAACCTCTGGTTTCATCAACCTCTTACAGAATAATCCCTTAGCGGCAAAACAGAGAGCTACAGTAGGAAATATCCAACTGAGAGTGCTTGCGTTCATCCAAGAAACAAACACCTGTTTAATGAGTTGACTATCATTCAGACAAACATATTTTAACTGATTGATCCATTCTTCCAGGGTAGAAAAAGTGTGACGACTACTACTATACCAATTATGGCTCTAGAATTAGGCTAATAAAGTAGTCGAATAAGGCAGTAACTAGCCAAATGTGGATATTTACATTTAAATTGATTAAAATTCAATATTATTTAAAATTCAGTTTCTTAGTCTCACCATTCCCATTTCAAGTTCTTCCTAGCCACAAGTAGCTACAGGATAACCATACAATTCCATCATCCCAAAAGATTATGCTGGACAGAGCTCTTCTGAAATTTTGATTTAATAAAGGGCTAAATTCTTTCCCAAGGGAAATCCTAGGTTTACCTACTATAATTTTTACAGCTCAATGCCAGCAGAAAATGGGACATGTCTATGCAGATAAGAACAAACATTAGGCAATCAACTTTTCATAACAGAATGATTATTATTTCTAGTTTCCAAACAGGCTCTTCTCTCAAACAATGAGACACAAAATTGGTATTTTAGATTTTTAAAAATTAAATACAGATTCATGTAACATAAATTTAAGCTAACCTAATGTTCAGCAATTAACTTGAACATTTCAGTGACATATATTCACAATAAGCCAAACTCTTGAAGACCCATGGAAACCACGATCTAATTGACAAAACAAACAAAAACCTACAGAATATCCTCTAACACACAAAGTGCCTACCTAACACATTTTAAATGTTTTATAAAAAATATGTAACTGGAATTTCTTTGGGATTTATAACTTTTAAAGTATCACCTATACCTTAAGACAAGACACTATTCACACTTCTTAGAAGTGTGCTGAGCCAGACACGGTGGTGCACACCTGCAATCCCAGTACTCAGGAGGCTGAGGCACGAGGATTTTCACCTCAAGTTCAAGGCTAGCCTAGGCTACAAAGAGAGATCCTGTTTCCAAAAGGGAAAAAAAAACCCACCCAGAACCCAGAAGGAAGCTCCTCCGCCACCATCCCAAGCTCCTAGGGCAGAGGTGAGCCGGTCCCAGAACCCAGAAGGAAGCTCCGCCGCCTCCATCCCAAGCTCCTAGAGCAGAGAAGGTGAGCCAGTCCCAGCACCCGGAAGGAAGCTCCCCCGCTGCCATCCCAAGCTCCTAGGGCAGAGAAGCTGAGCCGGTCCCAGAACCCAGAAGGAAGCCCCCCAGCTGGCATCCCAAGCTCCTAGGGCAGAGATGGTGAGCCAGTCCCAGAATCTGCAAGGAAGCTCCCCCACCACCATCCCAAACTCCTAGGGCAGAGAGGCTGAGCTCATTCCAGCACCCAGAAGGAAGCTCCCCTGCTGCCATCTCAAGCTCCTAGGGCAGAGAAGGTGAGCTGCACGGGCACCAGAAGCACCCCCCACCCCCACCATGGAAATGAGAAGACATGTAAACAAGTCTCAAACACAGACTTCTGGATCACCTACAGCAACCCCAAAGGGAAACGAGATGGAACAATCTGATATTCAACCACCTGGACTCTCTGAACTGGCAACAAAAGAGGATCTGGGAAAAATGAAATCAGAAATAATTACTCAGATAACAGCAAAGATTGTGCTCATGGTGTAAGACATGATTAATAAATCTAAAGAGGACACAGATAAAAGAATAGAGGATCTGAGGAACATGATGGAATCCCAACACAGGAAACAAATGGAATCCATAAAACAGATGCAAACAGATTTCCAGGAGATTAAAAACTCCATCAAAAGTCTGCACAGCAGAATGAACCAATGTAAGGATAGAAATTCAGATACAGAAGATAAGATTGCAATTAGTGAGGAGGAAAAGAAAAATTGCTTTAAAATTGTAAAGGAACATGAGAAATCAAACCAGCAGCTGCTAGACGATGAAAAGAAGAATAACATAAGACTGACTGGAGTCAATGAAGGAAGAGGAGGGCGTGCAGATGGCATAAAAAAACTGTTCACAGAAGTGATGGCAGAAAACTTCCCAAGCAGGGAAAAAGAACTTGACATACAGATCAGGGAGGCATATAGGACTCCAGCTAACCTTAATAAAAAAAAATCTACACACAGGCATATAATAGTTAGGATTTCAGAAATCCAACAGAAGAATAAAATTCTACAAGCAGTGAGAGAAAAGAAACAAATCACATACAAAGGAAAGCCCATCAGAATCACAGTGGACTTCTCGATGCAAATCCTCAAGGCAAGAAGAGGTTGGAGTGATGTATTTCAAGACCTAAAGGAAAACAGCCTCCAACCCAGATTGATGTACCCTGAAAAACTATCTTTCAAAATTGATGGAGAAATAAGATGCTTTCATGATAAAGAGCACCTCAGGAACTTCATGAATATCAAACCGGCACTCCAAAAAATTTTAGACAATACCCTACCTAGGAAAAGACAATGAGGATCACAACCCCAGGAAACCCAGAAGAGTGACTCCATTAGGCATGACAAATTGAACGCCAAGGGGGAGAATCCAACAAAAAGAAAAAGTCATGACAAGGCTTTTAAAACTTTTAACTTCATCTCCCTAATGAGTGTATAATTCAATCTTGTTATTGTACTGATTAGTATTTTTCGGATTCTAGAGTCGCACACCTTTCCTTGTGCTATATTGGCTATTTATCATGTTCTTATGTCTACTTTTCAATTGGGTTGTCTATTAATGAGCTCTAAGAATTCTTTACATATTCTGCTCATAGGTTACATGCATTGTAAATATGGTCTGTTTAAGGACTTTTCATTTTAATGATGTCATTTAAAGTTCTAAATTTTGATGGAATCTCATTTATCAATTTTTTTCTTTTATACATCATGTCTTTTGTATACTAGGTAGTTCCTGCCTACCCTGAATTCATAAACGTTTTCCCTTATAATTTCTTCTTAAATTTTTATACTTTTAGGCTTTCATATTTAGGTTCATAGATCCCTTCAAGTTATTTTCATGTATGGAAATAAAGGGTTGAGGTTAATTTTTTATATACAGATACCAGGTCTTCTAGTGCCGTTTGCTGAAAACACTATCTCTTCCTTGGCTCTTGAATTGAGTTTATATTCTATAAAATGTTAATGTTAAATAATCTTTCAAAACTCAGTGGACCATATATGTGTGGTTCTATTTCTAGATTCTCTGTTTTATTCAAATGATCTATATGTCTTTCCTTACGCGAACACTGCCTTGATTACTGTAGCTTTAGAAGAAGTCTTAAAATTAGGTACTAAACGTCTTCCAACACTGCTTTTTTTTTTAAACTTTTCTAGGTCCTTTGTACTCCTACATAACTTTTAAATTTCAATATCCAGTTCTTCATTTATAGCAAGTATACACAGACCTTAATTTTTATATATACCTTCTGTTTTCTAACCCTGCTAAATTCAAATACAAGTTCTAGGGGCTCCTAGAGATTTCTTAGTATTTTCTCTGTAGATGATCATTTCATCTACATAGAAAGATTTTGCTTCTACCTTGCCAATCCTAGCCTCATTGTGTCATTTTATTGCCAGACTATTTTGGTGGGGCCTAGGTTTCAAAGTTTAATGGACAGATAAAGAGTAAGCATATCTGCCCTTGTTCCCCACCTTAAGGAGAAAGCATTGCATCTTCTCCATTCACATAAGGCATTCTCACTGGAAGTATGGAGTACATGTCTTTAATCTGTTGAGAAGGTACTGTTCTACTTCTAGTCTCCTGATAGCTTTTACCATGAACAGCTGTAAAATTTAGTCCAGTACTTTTTCTCCAACTAATGACAGGATCATATGGTTTTTTCCTTTCCTCTGTTAAAACGATGGCTTTTAGGGGTGGATCTTCCAATGCTGAACCAACACTCCCATCCCTATAACAAAACCACTTTCTACATACTGCCAGATCTGACTTCTAATAGTTTGTTTTGTTAAAACAAATTTCTATCTATGTTTAAACGTTTTCTTCTATTATCTTTATCCAGTTTTAGGATTAGTACAATGTTGATTTCCTAAAATGAGGGGAGAAGTGTTCCTTTTTTCTGCTTTAATTGTTTGATATAATTTATCAGTTAAAATGTATATGAGCTTGCTGTTGTTATATAGGTAGGTTTTCAAGCTAGGAATATACTTTCTTTAATAGGTGCTATTCAAATTTTATATTTCCTCCAGAGTTAGTTTAATTAATTTGTCTTCCAAGTTACTTCTTAGAAGCTGTCAAATTTATTTCAAAACAGATTTCTGAAATATGCTTTCTATATCCTTTTAAATTCTGTAAAATCTGTGGTAATGTCTCCTAGATCTTGATATTATAATTTAAAAAATGTATAACTGATACTGTGTAACAGGAAGAAAAGGTCTAAAGGAGCAGGGTAAGTGGGAGGGGTAGGGGAAAGGGAAAAAGGGAAAAGAAAAAATACGAGAAAAGGAAAAAAATGGAAACAAAGTCTTTGCAAATAGGGAAGGGTGGAGGGCATGAAGGTAGGGCAGGGGAAGGGGAAAAAAATAAGAACCAAGATACTCATGTAATGGTACAAGATCCCAATGATGAATGTAACTGTATTTTATACCAAAAATGTACCAATAAACTTAATAGGGGGAAAAAAAAAAAACCCAAAATTTTTAAAAATCGTATGCTATGCTTAACAATTGACTAATACACAGCAAAAACGTACTCCAAAAATAAAAAAAGTGACCTGTTTCAGCTTTACCATGTATGGGCCAGTACAGCCTACTACTATGTAGCAGGGCCAAAGGATATGAGGTACCTATAGTACAGGGCCACTTGTTAAGAAGTAGGAGAGAATAAAATTGGAAACACAAAGCTCACACTGGCTATTTACACAAAAACTCAAAATTTTAGTTGTGCTCTGTATCTCACTTTCTAGTATTTAAAAAAATTATCTTGTTTGGTAATACCTTGAGTAGTGCTACATGAACTTACTAGCCACATGTAGTTAAATTAAAATTAATAAAAATTAAAATTTAAGTTCCTGAGTCTCACTCCCATCTCAAATGGTAAATGGTCATGTCTATGGTTAGTGGCTACCATACTGGTCAGCAAATATAGAACATTTTCAGCAAGACAAAAAGTTTATAGGGGTAAGTTACACATTTTCCACAAACATTCATTATTAGCACGATACCAAATTACAAGGCAAACTTTAGAAAAAATAATTTGGACAACACCAGATATATTGTGAAAAATTTCAGTATACAGTATATTTTAAACATTTTTCTTTCTCTAAACTTCAAATTCAATGAAATTATATGACATCCTGAATTGAAACTATTCTATGCTATTTTTATGGTATAAGACGAGCATTTCTTTTTATACATAGTCTTTATACAGATTACAGGTCAATAAAGTAATACAAACATACATAATATTTGGTAAACACATTGTATCTGATGGACATTAATTAGATAATTTAATAGGTTTTCCAATCTCATTTTTCTTTATCAATATTTTAAAAAATCTAAAACAAAGAAATTTATAAGTACTATAGAAATACTTAAAAACTGTACGATATTAAGTTTGATGATAAAAGGGCTTTTTCCTTTGACATTTAAATTGCAGCAAAGATGTAACAACTGCACTCTTTCCTAAAGAACAAAACCTTGAACATCAGGCTCAATTAGAAGGGAAGTCTCTTTTAGCTTTAAAATTACATAACTCTAAACAGTAAACTTTAAAAAGTGGCAGTGGTGCTATGAGATGGATAAAAATTTCTCCAAAAAAACATAAACTCACACATTCAGAAAATGTGAATCAGCTTGTTAACAATTTTTTAATTCCCTAGTAAACTACAACAGCCCTTTTTTGTTCTTGTTTTACTTTGAAGCATATAAGTTACTTTTTAAGAAAAAGAAATTAGGATAAAGAAGCATTATTGAAGTGGTACAGCTTTCACACATCAACTGAGTTCACAACTGCCTTCAGTGTCACCGGACAGAAACCTATTCCCTAAACAAAGTGAAACGTCATCTCAGGGTTTTGGATAGTACAAAGAAAGGTGTTAGTAACAACAAAGGGTACAGTAGATCAATGGATTTAAGGACAGTATCTGTAAGCTTAAATTTATGTTTAACAAAGTAGACTTAAGTATTAGAGAACTACATATACACCTATATGTTGACTTAGAGATAGTCCAACAGGTTAACCTCTTAAATGCTAGAGGGAATACCAGCAAATTCCCCTAGCAATCTAAAACAGGATGTCATCTTAACCTGCCACTTGCAGTTTCTAAAAACTAAGTGATGCTTTCATTTTCATTGAAATTAGAAATTAAATACTAAGAAAGTAACTGGCTTTTTATATCCAGAACCAAATATTCTGAAGATTCAATTGAAAAGAAATACAGCAATGTGATAGTAGTTTTTGCTTCACACCTCCCCCATAAAAACATCATGAATTTGGGTTTGCTTTTCAACACTGATAAATTGATTTTTAAAGCACTGACAGATAATGCCTTGTTTTACAGAATAAGAGAGTTTTTAAGGTGAAAGTGTAGAAAGTGAACAGAAAGCATTGCTCATTCAACAATCACAGCAGCAGCAGTTATAATAAAAGTATTTAACTTTATTGGGCACTTATCACATGCCACATGCTGTGCTAAAAACTTTATAGCCATTATCTCATTTGATTCTCATAATAATCCTGTGCAATTGGTACAATTATTATCCTCAGGAAACTAAGATTTGGGGAAGTTAAATAAAAATTCAAAGTGACTTAACATAAAATTGAAAGAATTACCCGAAAACGGAGCTCACAGTGCATACAAAACCCACTGTCTTCACAGCTCTGTACTCCTGCCTGTCAACAACCTGCGCCAAGGGCAAGGGCAGAGACCTGGCAGCACCATACAGGATGGATGGCATACAAGATACAAAATGAAAAAAGGGAAACTAACACTTATTCCCACTTACTTATTCTTGGAATTAAATTTACATTTAATATGAAATGTTACTCTAGCAAATTAACATGGTTCAAGTCTTCAATGTGGGAAACTTATGGCAACAGATCTTATGATTTGGTTCATTTTTATTTTATGAATGGCTAGTTTCATATTGATTGTTTTTCATTTTTCTTTACCAATAATAACGTAGCTTAGGGATCTTATTTATATGTAAATATTATTTTTTAACTTACTAAAACTGAACCTGTAAGCATTTCCCGTCCTTTGGAGGTATGGGGATTGAACTAGGGACTTCAAACTGAGTTATAGTTCCCATCTTTTTGTTGTTGCTGTTGTTGTTGTTTTTTGAGACAGGGTCTTGCCAAGTTGCTAAATTGCCCAGGCTGGGCTTGAATTTGCTGTCATCCTGTTTCAGCCTCCAAGAGCACTAGGATTACAGGTGTGCATCATCATGCCCAGCACAAAACTGTAAGGACAGATCTATACCAAAATTAGACTCTGAAATATTTCCTTCCTTGAACTAAGTTTTCTACCATCTTTTCCAAGTAAGAGGGACACCTTGTTTGATCAGAGATCAAGTTAGATAAGATACTGCATAGGAGCTGCCATAGCGTCTTATTTGAAGATGAGATGACTGAACTCCTTTAACATGGTTCCATTGTTCAGATGAATATATTTGAAGTGAAAAAGGAAAAACTGTAGAGGACTATCTCATGGAAATGAAACACTACTTACTTGGCACCTTACTATGTCATCATATATTTTCCCTAGAGAACTCTGACTTCTCCTTTAATCAAGGGATACCTCCATGCACTCCAAAAGCTTTTATTCAGGGAAATGTGTTTGTAGTATGATAGCAGTCAAAAATCGGGTTAGGGCCGGGGATTTAGCTCAGTGGTTCCGGCGCCTGCCTCGCAAGCCCAAGGTCCTGAGTTCGATCCCCAGTACCAAAAAAAAAAAGGGGGGGGAGGTTAGCTTAGTAACAAACCAATTTAAAGCAAAGTCAGCAAATCCTACTTATTTATTGTTCTAGCTCTATTTCTCCCTGTGGGTACTTACAGATTATCTAGCTACAGATTTACAGCTGGAACTACAGAGGATGGAGAGTAACATTAAGATGTCAATACTAAGGTAACTTCTCCAAGTTAGTTTCCCACTGTCCGATTCTGGCAGCTTCCAAAGTGGTATTAAAGTTTAGTACCTCTTTATGCTGACTAACGTTTAGTGGTGTTTAACAGTGAAATCAAACACATCATAACTCTGAATAACTCCACAATTTTATGATTTTTTAAATTAAAGAGAATTTTTAGGCCATAAGAGTTCATAAAGAAACAGGATCTAAACATTGAACCTTAATTTCAAATACTTTTATATTCAACAAGAATTTGAAGTCTCTACACTCCCCCTTCAATGAACAACACATTCAGAGAGATGATTTTTTAAAATTAATTTTGTTGGTACATTTTTGATATACATAATGATCACATTTATTACAGGGAATTTGTACCTGTACATAACAGATCTTGATTCTTTTTTCTCCATTCTCGTCCTCCCTTTCCTTCAACAATTCTTCCCCCCCTCCCTTGTTTCTTGTTTTTTAAAGTTCAGAAAAAGGGATAATCTAAAGTTCTCTGCCTATTCACTGATAAGGAAATACAGTCACCAATCTCCTAACCACCTATACTGGGCAGCTGCTGGCAGGAGACCAGGACACTTCATACCCACCAAATGAATGACTGTGGAATTCCTGTGCTAATGCTGCAAATCTGCGGCAGCCATCTGACAGAGGGAGCAGGCAGGGCACAATTTCATTTAGAACACTTGACATTCACAAACCCTCAACAAGGTTTCCCAACATTCTACTGCACCTCCTCGATATTCAAGTCTTCATGCCCTTGGTCAAAACAGAAAAGCTTTTGGGAGTAATAACTCCCACTTATACTTTACAATAATTGTTTTTGCTTTCACATGGTTAAAGTCTTGGGACTCTCCTAAAACCTACGACACAAAATTAGTAAACATAGAAAATGGTGGATGGGGCCGGGGATTTAGCTCAGTGGTTCTACCGCCTGCCTTGCAAGCACAAGGTCCTGAGTTCGAACCCCGGTACCAACAACAAAAAAAAGAAAATGGTGGAGAATAGATCAAATATATTTTCAAGCAAATCAGAAACATGATCTTCATCAAAAGTCATCAGAAAGGCATATTTCCTTCAAGTAACTGCCTGGGTGATGACTTTGATTCAAACTTTAAGACAAGAGGTAAGAAAATGCCTTCTAGCCTTACCTAGGCTTCACTCTCGCTGTTCTGGAAACTGCCTACCAAAAAAGCAAGGAGGATGAATTCCTGTATCTATGCTGACTTTTTAAAACGGTTCCAATTTCTTGACGTTTTGTCAACTTTCTTTAAATTCTCCATCATCACCATCCCTAATACTATGTCCTAAAAAGTTCTCCTGTATTTTTTACAGTAAGTGAAAAAATAACAAAACAAAATCTCACTCCTGGTGAGGTACTATCACCTACTAAAGTCTTGTGAGGCATAAGCACAAGTTTGCTACTGACTTTTTTGACAAATAAAAGAGATACATTCAGCAACAAGGGAAAAGTAAGGGCCATCTCTTTACCTACAGCGTATTTACAGATTTATAGCTGAAGCTACAGAAAATGCAGAGTAACATTAGGATCACAATCCTAAGGTAAATCTTCCACATTAGTTCTGGCAATTAGTTCTTTTCCCCTGATTGTCCCCCAATTCTCTCCAAGTACTATTTCCTAAGTATTATCTTACAGTGCCTGAGATTGCCTTTCCCAATGAACGATAAAATGAAGAAAAGATAAAAAGAGGATGTGCATAATGGTAAAAATGAAGCTTTCTCTTTTGCCCTTAAAGAACAAATTTCATAAAGAAAGTAAGACAGAAGCAAAAAGATATTATAAATGAGGGATAGGGATGCTAATTACTAAAAGTTATCCACATAGCTTTTGAAACTGAAATCTTGAAAATGGCTGCAATCTACCTTTTTTCCTACAAGACAGACACAATTTAGACAGCCTTTGTGGGAATCCAAACAAATGAAATCCTGTTAATCTATCTTTTCATGAACTGATGGTGATCTGTCTCTGTTTGTCTCTCTCACTCACACACACCTCCAAAACTGCATTTATTGATGATATTTAATCAATACTACTATTTTTCCAACCTTACTAAGGGTACCCTAAGGTAACACCTGTCTTGAAGATTACTACCATATGAGACTAAACAATTTAAAATTTAGATGTGCATAAATTTATCTATACAGACTTTTAAAAAATTATGTTTAACAACAGGTATGGAATAAGTATAGCACTGTGCTGTTTAACATGGAAGCCACCTGTGGCTACTGAGCACCTTAAATACAGCTCTTCCCAACTATGTAAAATACACATCAGATTTCAAATACTTATGTAAAGTATCTCACAATTTTCTTTTTTTTTCTTTTTTACAGTACCAGGGATCGAACTCAGGACCTTGCACTTGCCAAGCAGGCGCGGTGCCACTGAGCCACATCCCTGGCCCACAAATTTTTAATACTGATTATATATAGGAATAATATCTTCATTACGTTGAGTTAATTGAATATATTATTAAATTAATCCATTTTTTATGTGGCTACTTTAAAATATTTGTTTTGCATTTGTAGCTCCCACTATACATAAAATGGATAGTGCTGATCTAAAACATAATAAATACTCGAAGAAATGATGAATAGCATCTTATACAGAATTTAAATAACAAAATCTCTCATCGACCTCAGGGAAGGTCTTTGTCATGCCTCCACCTTTTACCATAAGATGCCTAATATGCACCTTCAAAAGAAAACTAAAAAACTAAGTTCTTATTACCCACATACAACCTTCATAAAAGTCAAGGAAAAAAAGTACTCTTTTCCATAGTAAAAGCCATCTAAGAGACAAGGCTACCATGGAGCCTATTCATATTTTCAGAGGGTGAAACAAAAGTTCTGATGGCGCAGTACTCTTCCTCTGCTTTAACTCTGTACTTGGCACTATTTTAACCCACTGAAATTCTGACCTTTGTGATAAACCAACTATGCTAAGAAAAAGTGCAGGGAAGTTACTTATTAAGCCATGGTACATACAAATTGAGGTGGTCCGAAGCAATACTAGAACCTTCATGAAAAACAATGGGTTGCTACACATTCCTGTTGGACTAGGCAAATAGAGCAGTAAAGGCTGATGGCTTGCTCTACTGAATCAAAGGTCTTGAAAAGATAATCACTGCCACCAGTATGTGGGAAGAATCAGGGCCTTCCTCCCCCTTTCTTCTGTGAGCAGTACAGGGGAAGGTAGTCCGCTCCAATGAGGTCCGTGTGAGGAGCCTGTTTTCGGAAAGTGATTAGTACACCTGGGAAAGCCCAGAACACCACTTACATAAAAGGCAGACTTGCTGTTATTGTTGTTGTTTTAAAGAGCTAATTCTCTCCCCCATGTTCCTCAGGCACTGATACATCTACTCTGTTAAAAGGGCTTTCCCCCCTTGTTCTACTCACAGTTTGCATACTAGATACTCAAGATGCTACTTTTCCCCACAGACTTACTTAATCGTTGCCAACTATTCTGCCCATGTCTGGAATTTTGTATTTACTGGGTAAACAGAGAGAGTCTTAAATGACTGACTAGGCTTGAAATTTATTAGGAAAATGTTTTCCCAGAAAAGCTTTAAAAATGTTTATAAGGTGTCACAGGGAGATAGAAAATTGGAAAAACTGAACCACTGGCTCCTTCTAGTTCTTCTCTTTCTCTTTTTTTAATCTCCTAGGGGAAAAAAACTACAAAGGGGAATTATTACCTATTAGCTCAATTCTAGTGGCCCTTTAAATATTTTTCTACTTTTGTTCTCTTTCATAATGACAACATTTTAGGCCAAAATAAGGAAAAGGACACCAATATGCCCAAAATATATTTATTCCAAGAGCACAGTGTTTCAGACTTTAAAAAGTTCCACCAGAACTTTCATCTGAGAGAGTAATTCATGAATTGGGATACCTGTGTGGACTGTGCAGTACAAGTTACTCAGAAGCTCGGGGACTTGCCTGGAACCTGAAGGACAATCCATTTAGTCTTTCTTGAGTAAGTTCTTCAAATGAGGAAAATGTCATTCTTGCTTTCCCTCTAGGTTGTTCTCACCCTTGTCTACAGTGCTTTGTACCTGCTCCCACCCCTCCTCTGCTCCCTTCACACTCCTGGATGTAGCAGTGTCCCACAGTGCTGCCTCCACGCTGAAAACCTTCCAGGGCAGCCAGGAACATGAGCCAGGACTGTGCAGCTTTCTCTCCCCCATGCTCCAGCCCCACATTACAGTATTCAAGGGACAGCCAAAGCCACAGAGAACTCTCATCTTTGCACGCATTGCTTCCTAATCTTTAAATTCCTCCCCCCACTTACCAATTCTTCTCTCAACTAGGACTGATCTTCCACAAGTCAGGAAAGCCACTTTTCCCCCAGAAAGCCTTTCCAGATCCCACTCACACACAACCTAAGACGGAAAACCCAGTGCTGTTCTCTACAATGCACTTTTTATTGCATGTCCTGTCTTGAACCCCTTCTTTCCACAAGATCCTTCTCTCTCCCCCAACAAGGGACATTTAGAGTACCTCCATATTTGACAAATGCTCTCTGAAACCAAAAAAGTAGAGCCAAACAATTATTGACAATGTTTGACAAGGAACTATGTGAGATTATTTTTTAAACTTTTCAACAGATAATTCTTAATACTTATTAGCCCTAGACAATGTATCAATTCTTGGCCCCCCACCTACTCTAAGATGTTACTACTAATCTCACTATACTCCAATCAGAAAAGCATATGAACCCTAATTTAATAGACAAGGGAATCAAAGCCCTGGGGCTAAGGAATAAGCCCAAGGTCAGGATGTTAGAAATCAGCTAATGGTGCTTCTATCAAAAGGTCCAAAGCTGGGCTGGGGATTTAGCTCAGTGTTTCCGCTGCCTGCCTCACAAGTGGAAAGACCCGAGTTTGATCCCCGATACCAAAAAAAAGAAAAGAACAATTCTAAAGCCATGGGCTAGGGACCCTAGAAGGTCTGTAATGGCAAAACTACTAATACATATGATAATGAGAAGTCATTTACCTTTTCACACTCAAGTCTCTCCAAATGGGCAATGGATCCTCCCAGAGGTTCTTGAGTTTCATGCAGATTGCATTTTTGGGTAGTCCCAGGGATTCAACCCAGGGCCTTCCACTGTTAAGCACACACTCTACCATTGAGCTACATCCCCAGCCACTGGTTTATTATTTTTAAATGATTAACAAATAAATATTTTGAATTTATCTCAGTTTAAATATCTCAGAAAGTAGACATCAATAGACATACCCACATATACACATTTTGGGGCTCCTCAATAATTGTTAAGAATGCAGGGATCTGAGATGAAAAACTTGGAGAATCACTGTTGTAATCACTATGAAGAAATGTGGTAGGGTTTTCCCAAATGAAAGAATTTCAATTAAGCAATGTCCATAAACCAAAGTGTCAATTTTGTGTTTTGATTCAAGAGACCTTTTAGTCCTAATATTTTTGTTTACTTCTCAATATAGATTTATCTGAAGATATTTAAATGTTATAAAATTTAGAAAATACTCATTTAGAATACTTAAAGAGCATAAATTCTGTTTTAAAAAGTGGAAAAACTCAAACCAGGCATAGTGCACACCTGTAATCTCAGCACTCAGGAGGCTGAGGCAGGAGCATCACCGTGAGTTGGAAGCCAGTCTGGACTACATAGTGAGTTCAAGGCCAGCCTGAACAGCATAGTGAGACCCTGCCTTAAAAAAAAAAAAAAAAAAAAAAGAAAAGTGAAAAACTTACACACATGTGATGGCATACAACTGTAATCCCAGTATTCAGGAGGCTGAAGCAGGAAGATCTTAAGTTTGAGACCAGCCTGGGCTATATAGCAAGACCCTGCCTCAAGAAACCATAAATAAGTAAATAAATAAACAAACAAACACACACACAAGAAAAACTCAAGAAGAATCAATCTGAAGGTGATAATTCTGTTACCAAATACATGGTTATTTCAACCTGACCCAGCAGCTTCTTTGTTACCCAGCATCATTTTTAACCATCACTCTATCATTTATAAACTGCAAAATAAATCTAGTAGTTTTAAAGCAAAGTATTGTTGGATAGATTTGCTAGGGTGCAATGTGAGTCATTCAGAAGGAGAGAGATCTTCAGGGTTATGTGACAGCATTTTAAGTCAGTCATATTATTAGTCTTCCTCACACTTGGCAACAGCGGCTGAAGAGGCTGAAAAAAATGCTCAGATCAAATCCAGTATCCACCACTAAGGCTGTATTCTGTAATATTTAACCTGTCTCTTAGAAATTAAAATTAATTTTACAGAGTATGTGTATGTGTGCTGACAACTATAAAACAAGGTTTGTGATTTAGGAGATCAGAAATTAAAACCTAGAAAATTAACTTGTATCCCATGGACATTATTATGTTATTATAGATAGTGGTGATCATCACTTCCACTTCATCTATTTGGGATGGGTTCTAGTTTTGTTTTACTGATGAAGAATCTAAGGTTCAGAAGGGTTCAGTCACTTGCCCAAGGTCACCAAGCTACTAAGTGGTAAAACAGGAACTCAAGTAACCTTTCTGACTTTTCCCAAAACTTTATATCTCCCTAGGATTATTTTCAAAACAGGGCTCCAAATTCTGAAGTAGATACCAAGTTTATCAGAAAATAAGAAAGCAAATACCATGAGCAAAATGGAAACCCTAACAGTACTTGTAAGGAAACGACCTCGGATCCGCTCCAGCATCCTGGGTTTGTCCATGGAAAATGTGCTCCAGGGGCTGCACGCTTGGGGTCTCCTGGCTTCCAGCTCAGGAGTGCAAATGTCAGAGCCACAAATCTCCTCTCACTCATACGTGGAAGTGTCCGTTCTCTTAAAACTGGGGAAAGGTGGAGGACACTAACAATTCCCATCCCAGGATCCAGCTATCCTTACTCATAGGGCATCTCCTGCAACTGTACTTGTCCTCTAGTGAGGAGAGAAGCTGTTGGAAGAGAGCCACTTCTCTAAAACAACCCCTTCTTTAGTAAAAAAAAAAAAAGAAAAAAACCTTCCAGAGAACAAGAAAAAAAGAAATTCTGTCCTTTTCCCCATTATAGCTGGCTGGGTCATTCTGAGGAGGCCCTGAGGTGGCTACAATGGAAAAGGGAAAAGGCAGGCTGATCTGACCCCACAGCCCTCTAGGGCTTGGTCCTGCACTCACGTGGCCCCTGTGCAGTCGCAGTCAGTTGACTCCCAGACCTTTCCTGCCACCCTCTGTGAGCCCTAAGAGCCCTGCAGGAGGCCAGACAACTTCCAGAATTCCTTTCCCTAGCAGAAGAAACCCTGTCTTCACTACAGTGCAAGTAAAACCCCAAATCCCTAGGCACCCTAGGGTCCCCAGGAGGCTTTTGTGACCTCCACTCCCACAGCCTGGCCCAAGCTGATGCTGCAGGGCTCTGGTACTGAAGGTCAGTACTCAATTCCACTGAGATGCCTGAGTGGCTCTGCTTCTTGACCAAGCCCTTTTTTCTTCCACATTGCTTCAACCTCTTCTCCTACTACCTGATCCCTAACCCTAACTTTTCTTAACAGCCTGGACAATTGCTTCACACTTCATCTGTTGCTTCCCAGTATGTCCTGTGTACTATCACTGACTCCCCATTAAGCACAGATTCCTTAAAACAGAGTACAGTCTGGACCACTCACCTATATGTACTTTCCAACTTGAGGCTGTTTTCCTGCAGCAAGCTGCCTTCCAGGTGTCCTTGTTTATAAAACCACATACACCACCTGCAAGGTCTTCTCAGAATCATTTTCCTGGAGTAAGCCCTGTTCAAATTCCAAGCAGCCCTACCAACTGGTATCTCCTCTATCAAGACATTTCTCACATAACCATGCATGGTCTTTTACTGTTCTGTATTTTCACAGCTCATGTTTCCCCAAATTTAAGTTCATCAAGAACAAGTGTTATAACTTACAGCTCTAAAATCACCTATTGTACCCTCTAAAACCAAGTTGGAATCCTAATGGAAGATATACAGTGTACAGACATATCTGTATACATTATTTTTCCTAGAGCAACAGCATCAACATCAAATTTTATAATAAAAAGATGTCTGTGAATAGTAAATCTTTCTCTTATAGTCTGAAGGATAACAAAAATTTCGGCTTACAAAAAAGGAAGACTCCTACTTCAATACTAGGTACCCAAATCTGAGACCAAATTCTGTGAATTATTATTTATTACGGTTTCCTACGGTCTGCAGTTAAATTCATATACTTAATAGATGATAAAAGTAGATATTTTGTGGCTTCTCAAGAAAAAAATCAAAAAGAAAAAATGGAGACTACCACAAATATGCAAAACTTTGCTGGAAATTAAACTTCAGCATACTTTTAAAACAGAGAAAGAAGAAAAGACAAGAAAGAATAGAGAAAGAAAAAAGAGAAGGAAACAAAAACAGTCTAATGGGTATCCTGAGTCCAATGTCCAGCACTCTGCTGGCAGGGTCTCAGGTCCTTACAGGCAGAGACACAGTCTCAGTTAACTATGCATCTGCACCCAGCATATGTACTCAGCACCCAACACAATTCCTATTACAGGAAGATCCAAGAATTCTTGAGTGGATGAGTACATGTATAAGCCAACAAGTGAGTTAGTAAAGGGGGTAATTAGGAAAAAAATGAAATGTTGAGACAACCAACAAAATAAAAATTCAGGCGCTCATAAAGAAAAGACTTTTCCTAACTTTAAAGGAAAATTCTATTAGACGAGTCAATCATGTTGAGTTTTGCACTGCAATGCATGCAGGCTCTGCATCCCCTTACCTGATGCACAGGCACTTTCTGTGGGGTGTTCTGGGGTGATGGGTGGAGCTGTGCCCAAGGCTGGTGATGAGGGTGTGGGGGTGAAGACTGGTGGTGCAAGCCCGGGTGGGGCTGCAGCGGAGAGCAGGTTGGCAACTGCTGAAAAGACGGTTGCTGACCAGGATGCTGCTGGCCCGGTATCAATCGTTCCTGGATCGCTTGTGGGTCTGCAAGGCCAACACCAGGACAACCATTTGGTCTCAGGTGGCCAGTCAACTCCCTTGGTGCTGAGGACATGCTCATAAATGGACGAGACTGCTGCATGTTTCTGGGGCCCATATTCCTCTGTCCGATTCCCATGGCACCAGGGGGCTGGTGAGACGGCTGAGGGTGGGGTATATTTGGATAACTGCCAACTTCCATTGGTAGCCCAGCACTCCCAGGCCTGACCTGTGGAGGAGGTGTGCCTGCTGGATTACTACTCATTGCTTTCATGGGTGACATGGGAGGTGGAGAGGCATAAGTTCCCTGAGGCTGTGAAGGATGCATAGTTTGTGTGTTCATTTGGTTAAGTGAGCCACTGGGGTGGATGGGCTGCTGGTGCATTAGTCCTTGACCACTGTTTGATGGGAATCCTACAGCATTGGGGTATCTTGGTACGGACGGATTCATTGGAGTATTATTTGTAAGGCCTAAATTTTGATTCATCCCTGTATTGTTAACTAATCCCTGATTTAGGTTACTGTAAGGATATCGAGAATACTGCCCTGAGTTGTTTATAGTAGGAGAGGGGACTGTCTGGCTCCGAGAGCTAAAGTTAAGGGTTTGTGGCCTAACAGCCCCTTGTTGAGGAGGATTCGGGGAGAATCTGGGACCGTGGGCAACAGATTCTCCATGGAGAGCAGTAGGGGGGTGGTGGTGGAACTGCTGCACCGAGTGACGCAAGGAAGGTGCCATGCTGGGGCTCTGCTGGGGCACGTGGGACAAGTGGCCGGGTCCTGAGGTGGCAATGAAGGGACTTCCCTGACTGAGGCCCTCCTGACCTTGGGGAAACTGGCTCATCCTCTGCTGTGGCTGACGATGCTGTTGCATGGAAAAATCCCCACGTGCCATATAGCTGCCCATCTGCTGCATGTGCTGAGGGTGGCCCTGTGCTGGTGGCCCCGATGGAGCTGGCTGCGGTGGCTGTGGCTGTGGCTGCTGTTGCTGGTAGGGAGCTCGTATCTGATCCGGTACCTGAACAGCCCGGGGACCCCACATGGATCCACTGTCCACAAAAGATTGCCCATGCCTTTCATTTTGCATGCCAGAGTAGACTCCCATCTGACCACCGCCACTGCTACCATGGGGCACCTGGGGAACGGAAGGGGTGTGATACTGTGAGTGTGGAGACGCCAGTCCATTCCCAGGGGCACTGCTCATCATTCTGTTAGGCTGATCCATCAGATGCATCTTTTGTTGTTCATACTGATTATAGTGATCAAAATGGGTCAACTTTGTTTGATTTTGATTAGTGGAGGGATGATGAAGGGATGGCTGTAAAGAAGCAAACCCTTGGTCTATTGGCATTTGCTGACCCATAGGATTTACTGGATTTTCAGGGTAACCACATTCTCCAAGGCCTTCAAGGCCTTCACTGAAGATATTCCCATCCTCGCCAAAAAGACTCATCATTCCTGGATCTGCCATCTTCTTCCAACACACGGCTCCTCCCAACTAGAGCTTGGGAGCTTGTCTGTGCTTCGCTTCACTGAGGTGTTTGTCCTCAAAGCCTATAATCCTTAACTAATCTTCTTCATGTCATTCCATATTTCTTTAATTCTCTTGGACCATGCAGTGTCAGGCAAAGTCTGGATATAGGTCCTAGAAGGGAGTGGGAGGTGGGGAAGAAGAAAACAAAGAATTAGAAACAAATAATAAAAACTTCCAGTATTTTACACATTTGAATTTGGTTTCCATTAACAATACTAATCTAGCCCCCTTGCTGAGTTGTATTTTATAAATCTAGTTCACTTTAAGAGAAACTCATTAGCTTCTACCAGAAGCATTATTATGATCAGTTACTTAGAAAGCAAGCAAAACACTAACCTTAACCTTAAATTAATCCATTCACTACACTTCCTAGTGTTCCATTCTTGGATGGAAGAGAACAAAAGAACACAACATGAAGCAGCAGCAGCTGCCACAGCAGGCAAGCAGATGTATGAATATAGCCAAGCAGCCCATCTGCTAAACTAAAGCCCTGGAAATACTCTGGTTACCAACAGCCTGTCCTTAACCTTATTCCCCTGAGCAATGTAATCAGATGAGCACCAGCAGCACCAAGGGCTGGGAAAAGCCCAACTTAGTTAAATTGATTGTAGGATTATAGAAATACCAAAATCAGTTATTTCGTATAAACTAGGTATTTACAGCGCACATACAACTACGCAACAACAGAGGCATCTAACAAGAAACTGCCCATCATAATGCTGAAAAGCAAGCTTGAGAACAGTATAACAAATTCATAATTTCATTATGTTTAATGCCAGGGATATATAAGACTCAGAAAGCCTACAAGAACAGCTTTCATTCAAGAGCACCAGTTTTACTCGTGGCTCTGGGCCCACCATGTTCCTGATCTTTGGTAACAACAGAAGGGCCCAATGACCAGGCTCATTATTCATCTGCAGGCACACTGGGCTCTGGTGCTGGACCAGAACCCCATGTGAGCACTCAGGGAAACTCTAAGTGGAAGGACACTTTGTAGCCAATGACCATTCTTATTAGTAGAGACAAACACCTCTCCCCCAAAACTAGTCAAAACTGAAAATTATTTCAATAGAATAATGTTCAAAATATCCACATGGACCTCACCACTACCTTGCCCTTCTAGGACAAGGCAGGATCTAAGCAGGAAGGAGAGATGTGGGCAGGCACATCCATCAGCATTCTACATACTCCCGGCACACGGAACACACTATTTAATGCTTCACATTTTACCTTAACTCTTCCTAACTGATTTGGTGTCAGAGTAAAAAAAACAGTTTAAAGAATGCTTCAACAATCGAAACAAGAAAGTGTTTCTGTTGAGTCCTAATTGAATCAACAACCTAATAAAGAAGTAATTCACATAGGAAAAATGCCTGAAATCTTAGACATCTTTGGAATTTAACTCATTTTTTCTCTTTTATAAGTACATCAAGCATTATGTGATATTGGCCCACTTGAAAAAGCAGTAGCTTGTTGAAGAATTTCCAAAGTGATGCTATAAACAAGATCAGTAATAAATTCTGTAGACATGTTTCTATATGACTATGGAAATGAACAATGGGCTGACCAACTCTACTGAGGACTTAGCAGTAAGACAGATCAAGATTCCACTTCTATCTGCCCTAGTCTAACATACTCCTAACAAGGGGAGAATTGTGCTTACAGAAAATGTAAACAACATTCCTGCTCACTGTCAGGACTACAGGCATAACACCTAAGAGGGTCTTCAGGTCTGCAGTTTTCAGGAGACAGCTGTCAGCTGAAGTCAAAGATAGTCAAAGGTCTCCTCACTCTACCGCTAAACTGCCATAAATTTTCTGATTTATTTTCTCCAAATACAGAGGTCAGATGGGCAAGAATCAGGTGTATATGAAAGCCATTTTGCTGAAAACATTCTGTTTTCCTGCCCAACTCCTTAAAAGCCAAAATAAAGAAAAGAAATCCCCAGTGCAACAAATATTTATAAATTGAATTTACCCCTAAAAAGCTTAAGCAGTCAGTCAGAATTTATTCACAGCTCATGCTAAATTTCACAGAAAAAAACATTAGAATGGACTTGATAATAGCTTAAACCAGCCATGTAGGCTATTTACCAAAATAATCTTTCACATTAGCTTAAGGAAAATAGTATCTACTTATTTATGACCTGGAAGGTCTTGTTTTATACGAGAACAGCTTCATCCTCCTGGGTCCAAAGAAGGTCATTAGAGGAAATGCCACTAACTGAATGAGGTCCCTGGCCTGCTCTGGCAGGAAAGGGAGTACAGAAAAAGTGGATAGCAGCGCCCGACTTGTGCAGCCCCACTGACTGAGTGGCAGAGGCAGAGCTAGCTTGGAGAAGCAGTAGTGAAGTCAATTAAGTCTCAGCAGAAGGCAGAAATGAAGCTGCATACAGGCATGGGAAGGAGGAAACGGAGAACTTGTGGAGAATAACTGTATCGACACTTGGCTTTGTTCTTCCAGTTCCCTGCTATTTCTCAGAAGCATGAAAAATGCAAGCATTATATGGAATCAAACAAGCATGTCGCCCACCACAACTGCAACCACACTCAGGTGAGCCCCAGGCAGAAAAATTTAAAAACTGGCTTCTCGATCTGTCATCGGTGACTACTCACACTCAGGCCACCATCAATGCCTTCCTGTCTCTTTTCTAACTGACCTCCAGACCTTGCTGGTAACTATGCCAGGAATCCATCTGGTAGCTCCAATTCATATTTCTGATTTGAACTAATCTAATTAAATTATTTTGGTCTTTTTTTTATTTGATCAAGACTATGAGAATGCCCTCTTTCCCAAGTCACAGCTGCAATGTGTAATTTTGTGTTTCTATATTTATGTAAAATTCCTTTTTGAAGGCTTCTCCTTTGTCTACATTCAACACCTACATTTCCTATGGCTATACCAGCACTGTTCAGTGGACCACAAATGAAATTTATATGCAATTTTTAATTTTCCGGGCCCACATTTTTAAAGTATCCAAAAAAAAAAAACAGTGAAGTGAATTTTAATCATTTCCATTTCACCCAATGTATGAAACATGAGACATGAACTGAAGAGTAGTCCAGAAGGTGCTTGGGGTTTAGGACAGACGGTGCTCCACTAAGAGAACCCTTGACTCTGCAGAGGCACACTGTAAAACAAATTGCCAACATTTCTGAGCTAGCAAGTACTTTGGAAACCTTTAAGATCCAAACCCCTCTTTAATAAACAGATGAAAACCCCTTTTATAAACGGACAGGACCAAACATTTTGTACAAAATACATTAGTGATAAACAACTTCCCCAAAATGAAAGCAATGAATAAATGAAATAGTGGCATACTAATGAAGACAAAATAGTAAAGATCTTCATTTACGCTTCATTCATTCAGAGATGATTCACTAAAACAACACTGCTGTCATCAAACAGAAGAGAATTTCCTTTCAAAAAATATTTAATTACACCATATATAACTTTTAGGGAGCAAGAACATTTTGGAGCCAAGTTGGGGCTATCAGTAAATTTTATTGGGAATAAGCAGGATTGAAAATAGGCAGATCCTAGCTGGGCGTGGTGGCACACACCTATAATCCTAGCACTCAGGAGGCTGAAGCAGGTGGATTGCTGTGAGTTTGGGACCAGCCTGACCTATATAATGAAACCCTGTCTTTAAAAAAAAAAAAAAAAAAAAAAGGGTGGATCCAAACAAACAAGTGAATGGCACATAAAGAATCAGTGCTGAGGGCTGGGGATTTAGCTCAGTGGCACCGAGCCTGCCTCACGCACCTGCCTCACGAGCCCGAGGTCCTGAGTTTAATCCCCAGTACCAGAAAAAAAGAAAAACAATCAGTGCTGAGAGCAATGGGTACACAAGAAACCAAATGAATATAAGTTACAAATCATTAATATTTTGAAAAAACACTTACATGTACATTTGTTATTACACTTGATCTTAGCCAAAAGGCTGAGAAGTGATTGTACATTTGTTATTAAATAAGGTAAATTTTATCACATTATATACTTGATATATAAATGTCTACATATATACTTAATACAGTGAATTTCTGACCTCCCAAAATGTAAACGATTCCTAACTGCTTTTCTCGAAGCACAAGGGCATTTGTATAGCTGAATTTTAATTTAGCACTACAATGACACAGAACTTTTTGTGTCATCTGTGCGGACTAGAAACCTAGCAAGAAGATAATTGACCCCAAGACACCTTTCATGTATCTCAAAATATTCCTGTATCTCAACCACATTTCAGGCAATTGTGTAAGCAAACTGCCATCCCAAGGAAACCTTTTCATAATTATCCAATACACACAGGCAAGTATGAAGTCATAGGGCACTTGCCTATTAGATGCTGAAGACTATCCTACTCCTTGATTTTCAATTGTTCTCTAAATCTCTTCCACCTCCAAAGACCCAGAGGTATAGAACCTAACTTCGACAATGATTGGGGGGTGGGGGTGGAGCATGTATCAGAATTTCCAAGGTAGTGTCTTAAGACTGGAAAAACAACGTATCACCACCCTCACCACAACCCACGAAGGCCTCTCTCAAACATCAAGGTGACAAATCATACCAAGAGAGGGAAAGGATCCATATGCAGATAGGCGGACACACAAAGATAAAGGGCTCACATACTGCTGAGCTTCTATTCAAACTGAAAGTCCTTTCACACTGATCATGAAACCTGAAGACAACAATCTCCCCGCTCTCAACTAGGCCTCTAAACAAACAACTTGGAAAAGAGAAAAGTTCAGCAGGGCCAATGCTTGCTGTTGGAGTGGGCATCTAATCAACTGTCCAGGACCTAGATAAAGAATCAGGAAGTTCCTCCAAGGTGCCAACAAAAGAACAGTAGTTCAACACACATTAGTTCCAGATCTGCTTGATGGATCAAATGATGCCCTTCCTGAACCCTCTGACAGAGACATTTGTACCCTCATCAGTATGCTGGGGCAGAGATGACACACTAGGCCATCTGAGCTAGCAGCTACTAGCCCCATGTTGCTTTTTTGTTTTGTTTTTACATTTTTTATTCATACATGTTTACAGTACATGTTTACATTTCTTGTGTGGAGCCCTTCCCCTCCATCTCTTGATCCCCTTACCATCTGAAAAAGATCTATTTCCCTAGTTCTCATTATCTAAATAAAATTTAAAATTCAGTGTTGTATTCTTGCAAGCCACATTTCAAGTGCTCAAGAGCCACATGAGGTTGGCAGTTGTTTATTTGAAAGTACATATATAACACTTTTTTTTTTTTTTGGTACTGAGGATCGAACTCGGGACCTTGTGCTTGTGAGGCAGACGCCGGAATCACTGAGGTAAATCCCTGGCAATATACAGCACTTTTCCATCTTTGCAGGAAACTCTATGGACCGTACTGCTATACGTTTCTTCTTGGATCATATTTTTAGACAAAGACCATACTAAATAGTAGCAATCCTCTTTCACGTAAGTTATTTTCTTCTGTTCAGATTAAACTCTTTTAAAGATCTACACCTACACCCTGTGATAAAATGTATGATATTCTTTCCATATATATTTTATGTTAACTACACTTTCAATCTATAAAATTTCTTTTCTTTACTCCCCAACATATATCTCTACTTCTTAATAACTGTCACTATGATAATTCTCAACTATCCATAGTTTAAAAGAAGATGTAGAAGATTTAGAAGAATAACCTAGTCCTTCAAAAGATCTATATTAGGGCCAGGGATTTATCTTAGTGGTACCACACCTGCCTCCTAAGCCCAAGGTCCTGAGTTCAATCCCTGGTACCACAAAAAAAAAAAAAAAAAAAAAAAAAAAAAAAGATCTATGTTAGTCTAAATACCAGGTTAAAAATAAATCTGAAGCTGAGGATGTAGCTCAGTGGTAGAGTACATGCTTAGCCAGCAGAAGGTCCTGGGTTTGATTCCTAACACCACAAAAACATATATATTTTTAAAAAGTAATAAAGATTGCACTGATAGCTTTCATTTATATCACTAGGTAACCTCCAGTTCTGCAAATATCAACTGAAGAGACACATATCTTCAGTAGGGAAAACTACGCTGAGTTGACTGATACTGTATGGAATGCCATGCTTTATTTCAGCATTCTATATGGCAGCTAAAAGTATTTCCATCTACCCCCTCTACCTAGCCAAACAATGAGAAGTAACCCGAGATCCTCCTGTCATTCATATACAACAAATACAATGAGTGCCTGCTTTGGGCAAAGTATCCAACGACACTGGGTACACACACTGAATAAGAACATGAGCTTCGCTGTCACATAGCTTACTATTCCAGCAGATGCCCCTCAGATATTTCGCATACTCATCCTCTTGCCCAGCTTGTCCATTCTGTCTCCAAAATACCTCACAGCCTCCCCCCTCACTCTGTCTGATGGAGTCAGACCTAAATGAAATAGTAAAGGATATAAAGTTAGAAGTCTAACTGGTTCTTCCAAGTCCAGACTCAACACTCACAGTGCTGACTCAATGATGTAAAACACGGACTGCATCATGTCTTGGCCCTATTAAATCCTTTAAGGACTTCACACAGCTTTCAAGATCTACTCCAAATGCTTCAGCATGGCTGAAGGCATTCTGTAACCTCAGAACCAGTCTACCCCTTTCTCAATTCCTCAAACTCTTTTCTCCCTTCTCCTGAAACACCCGCAAGTACCTCCTTGTGGCAGCCCCTCAAAGTGTATCAAGTCCCAGAAGTTCACCACAATCCCTCTACTGTCTTCCCTGCTTTTACACCTGCCCTTCCCTGCCTTCACACCTGAGCCTCCTCATCCCATCCCCGTTAATATGCAGCCTGCTTCCTTCTGTCTCAGTTCCTTGCTGCCAGCTTTTGGGGGATGCTTCCTGTCTTCAGTCATCCCCCTCAGGTGATTCTGAAGCCCTCCCTGACTTTAACACCGTATCTCCACAGGCAAGAGCTACAAAAGCACCAACCACAGTGCTGTGACTTGCTGGCTTGCTTCCTCTTCTGTCCCTGGAGTCTGGAGCACTACTCTTTGAGCGGGGAGGTGGGGGGATTTTAGGACAACACCAATAGCACCCCTGGGAGCTATGTAGTAGGTACAGAATCTCAAACAACTCTGGAGTCTGCTTCTTCCTAATACATGCACCCAGTGACTTACAGGCACATTTGAGTTTGGCAAGACCTACTTTCAAAGTCCAAGCTCAAACTTAACCACCAAATTACAGTGAGAACAAAAAATCCACAACAAATGACACATCTCCCAAAGAACTACCAAGCAAGAAATGTAAAAAAGTAACATTTAAAGAAAGGTGTCATTTGTGATGACAAAAAAAATATTAATTTCATCCAAAGAATTATGAAGTTCTTTTTGACAAATTTTAATATGTAATGGTTTACAAGAAGTGGACATCTAAAGGCAGTTTAGTTTAAAGATATGCCCATCTACTTGCCAATCATTTTTGCAAGAAAAAAAAGCACAGTTAACATTAATATCTAATGCTGTATTACGTAACACACTATTTCATAGGTTTCTTGCAGAAATCTTTCAGTTATTTCTACATAACTGAGGAGTCTGGATATTCTGAAACGCCTTTCAGATAAAAAAAAATTTTCTTGCCTATATAAAGTCCTGGGGCTAGCATTTCCTTTCAAGACAACTAATAAAATAGACAAAGCTAATAGCTTGAGTGCCTGCAACACAAACTTTTTGAAATGGTTAAAGGGAGCACACTGCCCTATACGAAAGTTGTGCCAATAAAGCATAAGAATAAAAGAATTTTGTCCTTCAGGAGAAAAGCCTTTACACCTTGCAGCTGAACCTTCAAATATCCTGGGAACTGTAAGTGTAGCTCAGTGGTGGGGCACTTACCTAACATGAACAGAGAGCCCTGGGGGGGTTGACCCCAGCATGGCTAAACTAAACCAAAACTAAAACCAAAAACCAAATTATCATTCTCTGAAGCTACCTCCTTAAAGACTAAGCCCACTGAAAAGACAACCTGCACCCCAACCCTAGCCCAAAGACACTAAGTAAACACAGCCAGCACGGTCTTCATTCCACATACAACTTAACGTCGCCCCCGACAGACTATCTACACATTCTAATTATATGGCAAAAGAAAAATGATGACAAACATGCCTGCCTGTTTCTGTCTCTCTGTCTCTCTCTGAGACTCAATACTCACAGTGCTGACTGAATGATAACACTGAGAGAGAATGAGAAAGACAATGTACTTTACCGAAAAAAAAAGACACTGAGGCTCTATAAACAGATGTGCAAAACAAAACAAAACAAAACAAAACAAAACGGCCAGGTTATAAGTCCAAGCAGTTGTCAACCAGGCAGGCCATTAAATGGGGACTATGTATATATAAAATACATGCATATGTAAAATATTCATTTGCCCTATAACCTTTTAATGTTATCCTAAGTAATGTCAACTATAATACAGAAGGGAAAAGCAAATGAAGAAACACATCAAGTGGCAAAAATGGAAAATTTTTAAGTAATTTATTTAGGACATGGAAAAGTTAAATTTCATTCTGCCTGGCAAGATATTTACAGAGAAGGCTGGCCTGGCATGGTGGCACATGGCTGTAACACCAGCATTTAGGAGGCTGAGGCAGGAAGATCACCTTGAGTTTGAGGCCAGCTAGGCTACATACTAAGTTAAAAGCCAGCCGGGACTACATAGACTCCGTCGCAGGCAGACAGGCAGGCAGGCAACCAAGCAAAACATACAAAGAAGGCTGATGGAAGAGTAACATACAAAATTTGCTAGACCCTAGTATATATCTTGCTTAATACTGTAAAGTATTCTGGGATATTTTAAAGAAACAAAGTTTGTTTGGTATGTAAAGGCCAACAACACCACATCTGTTAGCCTAATAAAAACATCATCATTAGAACATATGTTTTTTCTTTTGTAGACTTCTTTTCAGCTGCTACGTTGAAACACAGACAGACACAGACAGGCACAGATGCACGAGCATGCGTGCGCGCACGCGTGCACACACACACAAAACTTCTGAGGGATGTTAAGCCTACACAGTAAGAGTGGAATGGAAGGGTGCAGTCACCCTCTGTCCAGAGAGTCAGGCAATCACCAGCTGTAAAGCTAACAGCCACTAGAGACTGCCAGAGGCAGGACAAGGTCAACATGCTGAAAGGCTAAAAAAATAGCCAATAGCCAATTGCTCTTGTAGGAACCAACCTTTTGATTTACTTTCTATGGCTGTCATTAACTACCTGATATGGCAGGTTCCCACATGCCTTTTACAATGAAAAAGGTTCTGGAAAGCTGAAAAAGGATCTTTTTCATATGCTAAGAGGAATTTAAAAGAGTACTCACTCCTGCCTAGTTTGAAGGGTAGGTAAGGATAGAAGGGTATTATTACACCCTTACATATCTTTCCTGATATACACTACCAACATTCTTTTCCTTGTTAAAAAAACTTTACCAATACCAGAGCTGAAAATAATTTGTCTCTGAAAATAATTCCCTTTGTTACCATACAGCATATATGATGGGAAGGAAGCCTTATCCATCATGAATAAACTTTAGCCCAAAGACAGGCAATTGTCAGAGACACCAAGGGCAGGGTTCACACAGTAAGCTGGAGAGATTTCTAGAACTGATACCATTAGTTGCCATATTTTCATGCAAAAGAGAAATACACAGGAATTATAAAAAGTAAAATTTCACCATAAAAGAAGCAAGCAATATAAAAGTGAAACTAAAGTACAAAAGAAGAATGAAGAGATCTTTGGAAGAATAATAGAGAAAGCATTTTGGAAAACTGCACACAACTGCAAAAAGGTAAATCTATAGGAAGAAGAAAATGGCAGAAAACAAATTAACTTATTCAGTGACTACAATATTAAATACCTATTTCAAATATATGGGACAAAGGAAATAGAATCAGAGCTAGAATATATAGTAAACAATTTCACATCCACTATTTCATAATCATTATGAGTTTGGAAAACATCTTTTCTATACCAACATTTATCACAAATTCAAATGCTTCAATGCCATCACCTATTGATTTCTTGCAGTTCAAACACAGCTCTCTTCATCCACATTAAAATATGACAGAAGACAATGCTGAATATTTACCTTTACATTTCCTACATCTATAGCAAAAGCTCAACCCTAAACTGCCCTCTCTCTCCTTTCCATAGCAACCTTCTGTTTTCTTTCCAACATCATCATCAAAAAGAGCCCTGTGCAAAGGGAAAAAGTAACATCATGAAACATCTTTTATAATATTTGAAATAATTAAAATCATAGGCTAAATCTGGTTTTTAAAAAACTACAATACATTCTCTAACGAATTCTTATTTTTCTGTACCACCATGCTATTCTACAATATTGCAAGCTGATTGTCATGGTGTAATTCTGCCCCATATGTTCCCCTAAAAATCATTTTGCTAGCCAATTACAATCTTATGCAGTTTGTAAATGAATGTACAAAGTTAAGATATTATTCTAACTTGCAGACAAATTTTATATTCCTGTTTGGAAAAGCATTCTATTCAAGACCCAAATGTATGTCCATTTGGATAATTAATACTTAAGTACACCTTACACTAGCAAGTGAAAGGGAATGTAACATGAGAAAAAGTAAATAAAGTGAGAAGATGAGCTACTAAGCCTACCTACGAGGTTTTATAATTGAATTCTGCACTTCATTTAATAAAAGATTACTAAAAGAGCCAGACACCTACAGGCTGTAAAATAGTTTCATCTACCTATTTCTGTAGAATAGCCATTTTATAACATTTCAGTGTATTACTAGGACCTCCTCTTTCAGCCACCAAAAGATGAAAAAAGCAATACTTGCTATGGCTTCTTGAGACTTCAATCAAACAAGGCAAGAGAGGGGCTTGGATTGGAGCAGGGACTTAAAAAGATCTTCCATTTCCCCACTAATACTATGCCATTCAAAGGAATGATAGAGTCTGTCACCTTCCCAGCTTTTACAGCTCCTTGCTTGTGTAATGACCTGTTCTACCCTTGGAGTAAACCTGGCAGAGCAACATAGCCTGAGGCATTTTCCACTAACAGGGCCAAAGGACCCAGCAAGCTCAGCTCCTTGCTTTACATTCTACCTACACTCCGAAGTACCCAAGACAGAAAGGCAATGAATGATATTTATTGCTTATAATGTTTGAATGCCTTTTTCTCCAAAGTCTAAAGTTTCCTATGACTGCTTTTCCATAATTTAAACTACAATAATCTTTGTTAATAACCCAATAAAGTATCATTAAAAACTATTAACTATATTTATGGATCTGCCATCCATAAATAAAACGCTCAAAACAAAATACTGATTAAGTTCACCTGATTCTTTTGGTTCACAACTTAAGCAGTTCTAAACTTGAACTTCGCCAAAAGGCTTTAAGAAGCAGTATGCATTTATTGACATGATCATATGGTTTGTGTCCTTGGCTCTATTAATACAGTGTATTACATTTATTGATTTGCATATGTTGAACCATCCCTGCATCCCTGGGATGAAACCCACTTGGTCAGGGTGTCTGATCTTCTTGAATGATCTTCTACATTCTATTTGCCAGTGTTTTGGGGTTTTTTTTTGGTACTGGGGATTGAATTTGGGTCCTTGCGCTTGCGCAGCAGGCAGCGAAACCCCTGAGCTAAAGCCACGGCCCTCCCAGTTTCTTATTAAGGATTTTTGCATCTATGTTCATTAGTGAGGTTGGCCTATAGTTCTCTTTTTCGGTTGGGTCTTTCTCTGCTTTGGGGATCAAGGTGATGCTTGCTTCCAGGAATGAATTCAGGAGTATTACGTCCCTTTCAATTTCATTGAAGAGTTTAAACAGTAGTGGCAGCAGTTCCTCTCTAAATGTCTTCTAGAATTCAGCAGTGAAGCCATGAGGACCCGGGCTTTTTTTAGTTGGTAAGTTTTTCATTACATTTTCAATTTCACTGATTGATATTGGGTTGTTTAGAATTTTTAGGTCTTCTTCCTTCAACTTTGGTAATTCATATGTATCTAGGAATCTGTCCATTTCTCCTGTGTTGTCCATCTTATTGGCATATAGGTTCTGGAAGTAGGTATTGATGATCCTCTGGATTTCTGCTGGGTCTGTTGTAATTTCACCCTTTTCATTCCTAATTACATGGATTTGGGCCTTTTCTTCCCTTTTTCTGATAAGGTTGGCTAAGCGTTTGTTTATTTTGTTTATTCTTTTGAAGAACCAACTCTTGGCTTCATTGATTTTTTTCTCAGTCTCCACTGCATTGATTTCTGCTCTGATCTTTGTGATTTCCATCCTTCTATGGGCTTTCGGTTTGTCCTGCTCTTCCTTTTCTAGAAGCTTGAGGTTCAGCATCAGGTTGTTTAACTGAGCTCACTCTTTTCCTAATTTGAGTACTCAACTGCTATGAATTTGAATTTCCCTCGTAACACTGCTTTCATTGTGTCCCATAGACTCCAATATGTTGTACTGGCATTGTCATTTAATTCTAGGAACTATCTGATTTCTTCTTTAATTTCCTGTGACCCATTGATTATTCAGAAGTGTGTTGTTCAATTTCCATGTGTTTATGAAATTATTGTGGTTGTTTTTGCTATGATCTCCAATTTCATCGCACTACAGTCTGATAATATACAGGGGATAACTTCAATTCCTTTGTACTTATTTAAACATGCTCTATGGGCAAGTATGTGGTCTATTTTGGAGAACGTCCCGTGTGCAGCTGAGAAGAATGTGTATTCTGATTTTTTGGAGAACATTCTGCAAACATCTGTTCAGTTCATTTGTTCAAGAGTTTGACTGAGTTCTAATATTTCATTGTTGATTTTCTGTCTAGTTGATCTATCTGGGAACTGGGGTGTTGAGGTCCCCTGCCACTACTGCATTCGTGCTTATTTGATTTTTCATGTCCGTTAGTATTTATTTTATATAGTTGGGCGCACTAGTGTTTGTTGCATATATACTTAAGATTGTCATCTTTTGCTCTTGGATTGTTCACTTTTCAAGGATATAGTGTCCTTCTTCGACTCTCACAATCAGTGTTGGTTTGAAATCCACTTGATCTCGAAAGAGGATAGCTACTCCTGCTTTTTTTCAGGTTCCTGTCACATAGAGTATTGTTTTCCACCCTCTGACTTTTAATCGATGAGTTTCTTTTTGAATTAACTGTGTTTCTTTTATGCAGCATATTGCTGGATCTTGCTTCTTGACCCATTCTGCCAGTCTATTTCTTTTGGTTGGTGAATTGAGACCACAGGCATTGATGGTTATAACTGATACGTATTCACTTATCATTGTCATGACTTTTTCTTTTTGCTGGATTTGACAAAATCCAACATGCATTTAAGATAAAAACCCTACAAAAAATTGGAATAGATGGTCTCTACCTCAATCTGATAAAAGCCAGCTATGAAAAACCAACGGCCAATATCATACTAAATGGTCAAAAACTGAAATCCTTCACACTAAAATCAGGAACAACACAAGGATGTCCACTATCTCCACTCCTGTTCAATATAGTCTTGGAAACATTAGCCACAGCAATTAGACAAGAGAAAGAAATAAAAGGAATAAAGATAGGAAATGAAGAAGTCAAACTGTCATTATTTGAAGATGACATGATGAAGATCCCAAGAACTCCACCAAAAGCCTTCTAGACTTAATAACCAAATTCACTCAAGTAGCTGGATACAAGGTCAACACACAAAAATGAATAGCTTTCCTCTACACAAATGACAGAGTCACTGAGAGAGAAATAGGGCAAATAATTCCTTTCACAATAGCATCCAAAAAACTGAAATACCTAGGAATCAACCTAACAAAAGAAATCAAAGACCTCTTCTCTGTAAACTGCAACACTCTGAAAAGAGAGATTGAAGATATCAGAAAATGGAAAGACGTCCCTTGCTCCTGGGTAGGAAGGATCAACATAGTGAAAATGGCCATACTTCCAAAACTGCTGTATAGATTCAATGCAATCCCAATTGAAATTCGAGCAGCATACTTCACGGACCTTGAGAAAACAATCCAAAAATTCATTTGGAACAAGAAGAGACCTAGAATAGTAAAAGCAATTCTAGGCAACAGAGACATGACAGGGGTATCACAACCCCCAACTTGGAACTATACTACAAAGCTACTGTGATAAAAACAGCATGGTACTGGCAAAGAAACAGACCCGAGGACCAGTGGAACAGATTAAAAGATGTAGAAAGAACTCCAGACACACTCAGCCACCTCATCTTCGACAAAGGAGACAAACACCCTCCCTGGAGGAAAGAGAGCCTCTTTATTTAATGGTGCTGGACAGTTTGTAATAGCTAACACTTGGAAACAGCCCAAGTGCCCATCAATTGGAAACTGGATAAAGAAGATGTGGATTTTTTATAAAATGGAATACTACTGAGCCATAAAGTATGAGACACTAGAGACATAGCTAAATGGATGCATATTGAGGCCATACTCTTAAGTGAATTAAATAGGACGCACATGTGTAAATACAGAATAGTTTCTCTAGTGTGAGAAAAGGAAAGTGTAAATGAGGATTAAAATGAATAATTGATAATCTGGTATAGGAAGAAAAGGTCCAAAGGGCTTGGGGAAGTAGGAGAGGAAGGGGAAAGGAAAGAAGGGAAAGGAAAAATTATGAGAAAAGAAAAAAAATGAAAACAAAGTCTTTGTAAATAGGGAAGGGTGGAGGGGGTGAAGGGAGGACAGGGAATAGGGAAAAAAGAAGAACCAAGATATATCATGTACAGGTATAAGTACCCAATGATAAATGTAAACATATTGTATACCTAAAATGTACCAATGAAAGAATTTAAGCAGGAAAAAGAAAAAAAGGTGCTGGAAAAATTGGGTTTCAACTTGCCAAAGATTAAATCTAGACATATACCTCAGCATGCACTAAACTAAAATCAAAATGGATTAAAGATCTAAATATTAAAACAGAAACACTGAACCGGCTGCAACACAGGTTAGGTAGAACTCTTGAAGACATTGGTGTAGGAAAAGATTTTATGAACAAAACCTCAGTTGCCTGTGAACTACCACAAACAATCAACAAGTGGGATCTCTTCTTTTTATTTTATTTTTTTTCTGATACCAGGGATTGAAGTCTGGTCCTTGCACTTGGGAGGCAGGTGTCAGAACCACTGAGCTAAATTCCCGGTCCAAGGGATCTCTTCTTCTTAAAAAGCTTCTGCACAGCAAGGGAAACCACCAACAGTGTGAAGAGACAACCCATAATGTGGGAAAAAATCTTCACCTGCCGTTCCTCAGAAAAAGGTCTACTACCTAGAATCTATAAAGAACTTAAAAAAATCAGACCTCCCAAATTTAAAGACCCAATCCAAAAATGGGCAGCTGAAATGAACAGACATTTCTCAAAGTAGAAATAGCAAATAAACATATGAAAAAATGTTCAACATCAATGGTCATTGGAGAGATGCAAATGAAAATAACACTGAGATTCCACCTCACCCCAGAAAGAATGGCTGCTATCATGAAATCAACCAATAACAAATGCTGGCGGGGTTTGGGGAGAAAGGAACCCTTCTCCATTGTTGGTGGGAGTGCAGACTGGTGCAACCACTGTGGAAATCAGAATGGAGATACCTCAAAGATCTAGGACTGGAAGTCCCATTTGACCAAGCTATTTCCCTGCTGGGTATCTTCCCCAAAGAATTAAAAGAATCAACACAGAGATATATGTGCACCCATGTTCATAGCAGCACAATTTGTAATAGCTAAAACTTGGAAGCAGCCCAAATGCCCATCAAGTGGAGACTGGATAAAGAAAATGTGGGGTTTTTTTATAAAATGGAGTACTACTCAGCCATAAAAAATGAGACATTAAGAGACATTTATAGCTAAATGGATGCACATTGAGGCCATACTCAGGTGAGATAAATAGGACACACATGTGTAAATAACACATAGTTTCTCTAGTGTGAAAAACAAAGTGTAAATAAGGACTAAAAGGTATAACAGATAATGTGAAATAGGAAGAAAAGGGGCAAAGGGGAAGGGGAAGTGGGAGGGAGGGGTAGGGGAAAGGAAAGAAGGGAATGGAATATGAGAAAATGGAAAAATAGGGACAAAGTCTTTGTAAATAGGGAGGGATGGAGGGGTTGAAGGGAGGGCAGGGGAAGGGGGAAAAAAATAAGAACCAAGAGAGATTATGTAAAGGTGCAAATTTCCAAAGAAGAATGTCATTATATTGTATACCTACACTGTACCAATAAAATTAATTTAACAAAAAAGGAGTATGAATTTCTTATATAATACAGACAAAGCAAGTGACCATGTAAATACGCTGAGAATAACTGGTTTTTGATAATCAAAATCATTCTCTAGAAAGATGACTTTTTGCACTGTTATATCCTTACATCTTCCTCTAAGTATACTTTGAGTCTTTGAGTTTGTTTTTTCATGAATTTTCTGACCCCACCAGTATGGATTATTTTCTCATTCTTAGACAAAGGAAAGTGGTTTGGTAAATGTAAAGACAAAATGTTGGGAAGTACACATGTACCCTCAACAGTCCCTGTGCTGTCCAGTGCAGTAGACATTAGCCCTATGAGACTGGTTACATGTAAGTAATTAAAATTAAATAATTTTTTAAAAGTTCAGTGTTTCTGTTACACTAGCGAAATTCAATGGTTAACATTCATATGCTCTAGTGTCACCAAATAGGGTAAAACAAACATAGAACATTTTTATCATGACAGGAAATGTTCAAACGGGAGCTAGGGACATGGCTTAGTGAGAGGCCCTGGGTTCAAAACCCAGAACCCGAGGAAAGCAAAACTTATTCAGATTCAGATATCTGCAAATGCCTCGATATGGTTTCAGGAGGCACCAGATCATGAAGGTCCTATAATTTATTCTGAATTCATGGACAAGTCATTCTTTAAATTTTAAGACATGCTTTTTAAAACGATGTACATTTTGCTATCACAGTTACTAAAATGTGGAACATAAGCTGGGAGAGGTGGAAAGGGTGCAGGACTGAGGCCAGGAAAACCAGTTAGAGGACTCCTTCAGGGCACCAAGAAGGAGAAGGTGGCCCTTGGAGGGTAAGCGGACATGCTCAATAGAGAACCAACAGCCTCCTGGCCTGGTTTCTGAATGAAAGATTATCTAGGATGAAAGCTAGAGCTGTGGCGTAGGTGGCTGAGCGGATGGCATACCCCAGTGTGGGAAGACAAGACATTACAGCATTTATCAGTGATGGGAGGACCGAGATGTAAACAAATTTTACACCAGGCTCTCTCCAGGCAGTACAATACAGGAGTGAAGGGAAACTAAAGAGAGAAAGAACAAGCAAAGACACAGCTGCTTAAGCCATTCACAAAGTCTTGGAGCAGAGGAGCTCAGCCAGGGAACACGTATGTATTCAAAATAACAAGAGGAAAGAACAAGCACAGAATCCTGAAGAACACCAACACCCACAAGGCAGGCAAAGAGTAGTCAACATAACAAGCAAACACTAAGGAAAGGCCCTCAGAAGGAAGCACTCAGCAAGTTCAAATGTTATAGAGAAAGAAAATAGCCTAGTGTTTATCAGACTCATCAAGCAGAATATAAGCAACTGTTAAGAGCAGTTACTATAGGGCCGGGGATTTAGCTCAGTGGTTTTGCTGCCTGCTGTGCAAGCACAAGGATCCAAGTTCGATCCTGGTACCAAAAAAAAAGGAGCAGTCACTATAAAGTTGTAATGGCAGAAGCTCATGTTAAGGTAAGGAATGGAGAGAAATAGTAGTGATCACTCTCAACATTTGGATGAGAAGGTGAAGAAAAAGCTGATCCAGAACCAGAATTCAGATGGGTGTGTGGTGCACACTTGGAATCCCAGCACTCAGAAGGCTGAGGCAGGAAGATCACAGTGAGTTCAAAGTTAGCCTAGGCTACATCACAAGACCCTGTCTCAAAAACAACAACAAAAGAAAACAAAAACAAAACAAAACCAGAATTCACCTACACAACAAGAATAAAAAAAGACTGTGTTCAACCCTAAGCCCTGTAACTCTAGGGAAGTTCCCAGGCCTCTCTGTGCCTTAGTATTAAATGGAGATGGTAACATTCATTTCACAGGGACAGTAGAACAATTAAGTAGATTACTATTTGTAAAGTACTTAGAACAATGTCTGCCACTTGCTAAGCACTAACAAAACATTTATTTAGTAATTAAGACATACAAATAAATACCAACAGAAGTAGGCACAAAGAGGGAGAGGGGTAAGAAGGAACACAGAAAGAAGAGGGCCGAATAAGAGAATGAGTCTCTGAAGACCCAGGACCAAGAGGAAGAGTCTGTCTCTTCCCCACGACAAGAAGGAAGATGGGTACAGACTAGTGGCTTGTTGAATTTGGAGGAGCAGTAGTCAGGGAGGTGCTTTGGGTTTTTTTGTTTGTTTGGGGGGTTTGGAGGGTTGTTTTGGCTTTGCCCCTAAATGGTCCAGACTGGGCTCTAACTTGTGTTCCTTCTTCTCAGCCTCCCCCCAAATGCCAGACTATAGGAGTGAGTCATTACGCTCAGCTTGGAAGTGTGTTTTAAATTAAAGACAAAAGAAACAGAAGAAAATGGCACAGAATGCCATGAATCCAATGATGGTCAGGGACTGACTCCAAAGGAACTTCAACTGCTCTAGAAACTCCTTTGCTCATTTGTAAAGTCTATTTCATCCACCCTACCATTAATTCCTGAGGACTAATAAGATTGTGTATGTCAAGTATTTAACACAGTGCTTGGTACATAAATAGCACTCAGCACAGATTATCAAGCACATTCTGCTTTAATCTGGAAAACTGAAATACACAAAATATGTCAACCAAGCCACATGGCTGTGATCCAGTTTCTTAGCCTCTGTGACTCCTGGTTCCTCACCCACAGAGCAAGAGACAGAAAGGTGTCTGAGTAGAGCAGGGAAAGTCCCTCCACTCTAAGGCCTTCACCTGATCAGCATGACAAATGGAAAGACCTGAGGCACAGCTGTCCTCTTCGGAAAGTCACACTTTAAGTACTAATGATAAATAAGTGAAATTTCAAAAAGCACATATGATAGATGAAAAGTGACTATACAAATATACTGAGCACACACATTACATAAATTCAGTGACTCAGTTTCGCATGTGAAATTAACAAAGAAACTAGTAATTCAAAAGTAACTGCCTGTCTCCTAAAAGTAAATAAGCATCTAGTTTTTATGGGTAAATGTACTTCTGATGTCAAGCAAAGTGTAATTTCTCAGAACACATTCAATTATAATCCCATAAGGAGTCGCCAGAGGAAATCACTTTGCCCAACCTACCTAGAGAAAAGGAAGCTGGGCACTGAAACACATGCTGCCACCACCTCAAAAGGAGGACTCAGAGGCCTCACGTGCAATGTTTATGTTCAGATACAGGAGTTCACGGAAGCATTTTTTCAGAAGAGTGAAGGCTAACCAGGTCTCGTAACACATGATCTCCCCATAATCACCAACAATATAAGCTCGCTGACGTATAACTGCAACCCTCCCATTAAATTAACAAGTCAGGGTTTCAGAATATAATTACAAGGCATCCTATAAAGCTCTCAGGTAAGAATCAGATCCTAAATGTATTTCTTCCATTTCCCATCTATCTGCTGAACAAATATGAGCAAGATGTAACCTCCATAATATCTTAACCCAATAATAAAGTAGGTTAACATTAATTGTCATCACCAGGGAGGCTGTGAGGAGGACTTAACTATTTCAAATTCCTACCAAAAAATATCCTTAGTAACATAAAACATATATATAAAAACTCTCTGCTATGATTGGTCTTGCCAGTCTACCTTGGGACACATCTCTCCTCAGAACTCCTAACTATGCAGTTGAAGAGATCTCCTGCACCAAGAAACTCTACCAGAAATGCCATCTTCAAGCCATCCCTGACATCACTTCTACAATTTTACAAACTTTCAAAAGAGATCACAGCACATTCCTTTAAAACATCTCCATCTCTAACAACCCACCATCTGTGCAGTCCTTACATCTGGAATCCAGAGCCCTGCCTCTGCAGCTTTATTTGCAAGCTTGGGCACTGAAGTCTGCTGGCCCCAAGGAGCCTACAGGAGAGCCTAGGCCATGGGCTCCTGTCAGGGCTCCTGCTCCTGCCAATTTTTATTGTCAGTTCTTATCCCTGTGACTAGGATAAAGCAGATTCATAAACATACTCATTGAAGAAATAAAAGATACCAGTTCTTTTCAATAACCCATCAAAATTTGGGTTTCTCTCTCAGTATGGAAAGGCAAACTGGAAGCACTTCACATACCAGGGTTTGCACACTCTGTTCTTCATTTCTGAACTTGGCCAGAGCCTATCTGCCCTCTGTCTTACACAGCTAAGAGGCTGGGGCCAGCCCCACTTCAAAACAAGTCTACGATTTTACACCAGCATTTTCTCATCTTTAGCTTTTATTGACTGCTGCCAAAAGTTAAGTTCATAAATGCTAAAGTTTATTTATGAAATCACCACCTCTCAAAGATTAATGTCATTCAATTGTGACATCCCTTCAACACTTTAGAGAAGCTTAAAACAGTCATCAAGAAGAATGAAAAAGGAAGTATCAAGGCTGAGAAAGGTGGAGAAAAGTGCAGCACCTAGAAACTTGAGGAAGGCCAGCTGTGAAGGCACAAACCTTGGACAAATTAAAGCAGCTCTCTGAATGTCAGCTCCCTCCTCTACAAAAATCAGCATTCTATCATTTCCACCAAGGGGCTGCTTGAAAGTAGTATCACACAATTGTCGCAAGTGGCCAGTAACAGAACGCCTTGTATGTATGCAGCAGATGGTCAGTAAATGTCAGCAGGTGTGCACAAACCAACCGTACCAGACTCACCCACCTTTTCTTGCTCACAGTTTAACCCTTCAGTCACACAAGGTATGCCTACAGGAGCTGACAGTTTATGAAACTACAATGCCATTACCCCATGTTTGATTCAAGGATTGCAAACACTAAGGCAGGGGGCGTAGCTCAGTAGTAATATACTTGCCTCATATGTACAAGGCTCTGGGTGAGATCCCCAGAGAAGAAGGAAGATGGGGGGATAGAAGCGAGGAGACTGATGGAGGCGGAGGGGGAAGAAAAAGGAAAAGAGGGGAAATGGGGCGGGGGGAGAGATGAGCGAGGAGAGGGAGGGGGAGGAAGAAGACGAGGAAGAAGAAAAAGAAAACATTTCTTTTACAAATCAAAACCATCGATCCCTAGCGTAACAAAAAGTGTGTGTGCATGTATGTATATGTGCATCACAACCATGGGAAGCCTGCTGCCTTGCTGGCCAGAAGGGACAGCAAGGCTGCAGGGCAACCCCCTAACAAACCACCTCCCCAGAGTTTAAAGGATTACTGCCTTCATGTCTCTAGAGTCTGTGAATCACAGAACATGAGAACTAAAGACTCAGACCTAAGCCAATACTTTACCTCACAGAAAACAGTGGGCAGGTAAAAGCCGTGTTCGAGTCAGCCAGCCAGCCAGAGGAAAAGCAGGACAGAAGGAGGGTGATGCTTGCTCGACCTGTCCTTTGTGCTTTGGCTTGCTGTAAGGATGTGTACACCTGGTTCACATTTAGGCAGCAGAGTCCTCTCAGACTAGACAACTCTATTTATATACAATTGAAAAAAGGCTGAAAACATTCAAGGCTATATAATTTTAAAACAGTACATCTGAATGTAATCTCTGGATTAAGTTTCATGTCCTAACTTGAAGTGATTCCAAAGAAGGTGGCATTCTAACAGCACCCTAACTGTTGACATAATCACTGGCCACAGTGTCCTATCTCTGAAGTCGTTGAGAGAAATAACACTGATTTACATAATGTCTAGTGTATTAATTAACTATGCTATGAGATTTTTTCTCTTTTAATCTGCAAAGTATTTGCTTCCCTCTCTGAATAGCTATTCTATACACAAAGAGGTCTCCCTCCCATACACTTCAAGCCTTTTAGATGGTAGTTAGATGTCAGAATCCATTTGATTCAAAGCAGATTGAGAAGTAGATTATGTGACTGAGGTGCAATCATTTTCCAAAAACCACTATTTTCACTTGGAAGAAATACAACTGACAAACTATGGTTATGCAAACTTGGCATGTTTGGCAGGCATTTCAAAAATGAACAAAATAATCTGTCATTTCAAGGAAAACAATTGACAGTTTTGTTTGCCAATGATAAAATCTGAGCACTCAAGTGAAAATCAGAATTTTGGAAGACTTGTATCTATTACTATGAACCTGACATTTTTCAATACTTTTTAAAGACCTGACTTTTTAAAAAAATATTGTTAATGAAATACATCACAATTTGGAAAGTTTATGCAATTCATTGAACCAATATTTTTCGAGCAACAAGTGAATGTTACAAAATCATGAATGGGTAAGAGATCCATTCAAAGTGCAAGACAGATCAATGAATTTTAATGAAACCAAGCACAAAATTACACTGATACAATTTTAGAATCCACACTACAACTAACCTTACAGAACGTTTTGTGCTATTATCTGTTTGTTTCTTCTTTGTAAGAGACTTTTTTGTAATGTGTATTGTACTTTAAGTAACTACCTTCTGGGTACAGTATATTAACTGTTGTTATTCTCTTGCTATTTTGTTATGAAATTTTGTATTACTGTTTCCTAAAATGAAAGAAAGACAGGAGGGCCAGAGAGACACACACACACAGAGAGAAACTATGCCACGCCAGGTGTGCTAGCACACAACCATGATCTAGCTACTTGGGAGCCTGAGGCAGGAGGGTTGCAAATTTGAGGCCAGCCTGGGCAACTGAGATCCTCTCTTACAGTGTTAGAAGAGCTGGGGTGCCAGTCACTGATGGAGTGCTTGCCTAGCCTGATAGCATCAGATTATCTGGAAAGAATATTCAGATATTCCTTTCTGCCACAGTGGTGGGTACCTGTTCCAGCTACACAAGAGGCTGAGGCAGGAGGATCGCTTGAGCTTAGGACTTCCTTCAAGCCAAGCCAGGGCAACAGAGACTCCCTTATTAAAAAAAAGAAAAATCTTTCCTTTTCAATTACATGTCTACAATAAGGCCAAGTTTGCTTCATGTTCTTCAACCAAAACAAATTGCAATAGTTTTCTCCAACCAGGCATTAAAAAGATTGACAAAAATATAAACTGGTATCATTCATTCTCACTCAACTTTTATTTCAGAAAATATTTTATACCTAAGGTATTTAGACTGACAAATAATGATCTAATGTCATTTAAAATGAATGAAATATTTTTAAACTTCTCAAATCTAATGTCTAATATAGTAAACACTGATAGAACACACATGTACAAAAGGCCTTTTGGGTTCTCAGTAAGATATAAAGATGTCTTGAGACACTCGCATTTAAGACCCTCAGTCCTAAAGGACCAGCATCCTCATTACTGGCCAATAACATCACTGAAAATGCAGCATGCCTAAAACCATATATTATATATATATATATATATACACACACACACACACACACACACACACTATATATACATAATATAATAAACATTTATAAATCTATATAAACATTTTACAACATAAAACACTTTAATCATGACAAAACAACATCTAAAGAAAAGGCTTTTCCAATACAACATCCTGGACATTAAAAGCAAGGCCATTCTTTGCTCAGGGAGTAGAACTAGTGATTCAGCAATTTCCACTGACACAATCACCAAAAAAGCCACAAACACCCTTGACAAGTGGGAACCCAAACAAGGTGCCATATGACACAGGCGTCTCAGCTAAAATATTTGGCTTTCAAAGGAAGGTGGAGAGTAAAAGAAAGTGAGTAAAGAGGAAGTCCAAAGGCCAGCAAAGCAGACGAGCAAGCAGTACTGGTGAGAAAGGGAAGGAAAAGCCTTACTTTCACTCTGTAGTTTACTCCAAATTTAGCATCCATTTGTTCTTCTCTCTCTACAAGAAAAATGTAATATCCTCCACTCTGCCCGAACCACACTTTAAGGACCAGAGAGTTCAAATGCTTCTATCCATGCATTTATTTTCAATAATCTCCTGAGATTTAACAGAGGAAATATTATCCCCATTTTACAGATGGTGAGACCAGTGGTTCTGAGAGTTTAAGGGACATCTGTAGTGAGATGTGGAGGGAATCCCTTCCTGAGCCTCCTGACCTGGTGCCTGAAACAATCTCAACAGGCTACCTGGTGGTTTTCCAAGCGTGCCCCACACAAGCAGCACTGGCTCCCCTCGTTGGAAATGCACTTCCTCGTGCCCCTCCAGACCGCCTACATTTGAAACACAATCTGTATTTCACCAAGCATTGTGACACTTGATCTGAGCCTAGCCACTGGCCTAGAAACAATAATGCTGGAGGCAGGTACCCATTTGCCAGGACAACTGTTCTCCAGTGAGAGTCTGCCCAGGTTCCATAATGAAATTCCATAGTGGCTGATTTGAACAAAAACTTTTTTCTTACAGTTCTGGAGGCTGGAAGTCTTAAGTCAAGGTGCTGACAAGGTCCTCATTTTGAGGTCTCCTCTCTGCTCACAGGCAGCCACCATCACATACGCTCATGTGGTCTCCCGTGTGCAAGCTAAAACAGCACTTCCTTTTCCTTGTCTTATAAGGCCACCAATCCCACTGGATTAGGACCCAATTCTAGGTCTTTATTTAACCCTAATTACCTCTTAAAGACTCCATCTTCAAATACAGTTAACATCAGAGATTAATCACAGCTTCCGTATACGAATTAGGAGGGAGAGGCTACTATTCAGTCCGTAATACTAATCAGGAGAAAAATGCTGCCAATCTAGGGCCTCTCCTGCAGAGCCTGTGACACGGATGACAAAGAAAGGCGTCTGCTTGGGAATACAGCAACTCCCAAGGGAATTTCAGCACTGACAGAGATCCAAAGAAGCTGGACAAGATTCACAAGATTCCCACAGGGAAGAAAAGAAGAAGGTAAATCAATTTCCCACGCAGGTGCTGAACCTGACGGCAGCAGTTACTGAGCATTTATGCATGTAGTGGGCCCTGTACGAAGGCTTCAGATGCCTTCATCGTTTAGTCTTTGTTACCCCCATTACAGGAATGGAAACTGAGAGCTTAAAACTTGAGCAGCCTGCCAAAGAGCTACCACTGGCAAGCAGCAGCAATGGGCATAATTCCCAAGCCTGCTTTCAGAGACAGGATGTAAACCTCTCTCTCTCCACTACAACTTCACATATTGACACAAAGTGGTGGTGAAGACAGGCTTTCTATAAACAAAGAAAGGGAAAAAACACACATGGAACAATACTTGACTTCACCGATAAAGAAAGAAATGTACCTCTCAAGTTGGGAAAGGACTCTAATGTTCAGAGGTAGTAGGTACAGGAAAAATAAGCAATTCCTACACTACTGAAGGAGGATGGACTGAAGAGGCCTTTCCAGGGCCAATCCAAAAAAACATTCAACATAGTTAAGATGAATCCTGTTACCCTGTAATTCCCCTTTCTAGAAATGTATACCAAGGTGCACACAGAGGTATATAAAAGGCTGCATTATTTTTAAGAGTGAAATACTGAAATGACCTAAATGGCTATTAAAAGTGGAATGTAAAAAGTCATGCGGAGTAAGATATAGTGGTTTTGAGCTAGCTGAAAAGACAAAGTAGGGCTCTATGTGGCCATATAAAGAGATCAGCCATAGGACTGGGGGTGGAGCTAAGTAGTAGAGCATTTGCCTTAGCATGCACTACAAAACAAAAAAACAAAAGATCAGGGTCAAGGATTTAGCTCAGTGGTTCCGCTGCTGCCTCGCAAGCGGAAGGACCCGAGTTCGATCCCTGGTACCAAAAAAACCCCCCAAAAAAACCCCAAAAGATCAGCCTTAGAATTCTGGACGGGGCCAGAGAGATGAGAAGTATAAGAAAAACATACCTAAGTTTATGGGGTGAAGGCTTTTATTGTCTAATTAATACATGCTTTTATGTCTTGAACATTTGAAACAAGCACCCTTATAATCAGTCAGATGTTAGAAAAATAATCTAGTACAATTTTTTTTCCTGTGTCAAACAGATATGGTCTCCACCAAATTTGGGGAGCTGGGACTCTGGCTAGGTATAGCTCCAAAGCCTTGGTGTACTGGTAGGTGAGCAGGAACACCTGCAGAGATGAGGCCAGGTAGCAATCAGCTGCTCTCAAAATGTACCAGTCCAAAACTAATATGTATTTCACTTGCAAGGAAGTTTCAGAAAAAAATATTTATAAATCTTTGAACCTCTACACATGCTCCAAGTATTTTAATAATTCAAAACTAATATACCTATCTGAATTTCTAAACAACTTTGCAAGTTCAAAATGAAAGGTGTCCAAATCTTCCATAGTCTTGCTTTGTAATTTGGAAAAAAAATTTCAATTCACTCATCTAAAATCATAATTCACATTTATTTGACTCACAAAAGAAAACCTGTAATCTCCAAAGTCTCATGCTATCCACGAACATATAACCAACTTAAATCAATCAATTTTTAGTGGGAGGGGTAGGGGAAAGGAATGAATACGAGAAAAGGAAATAAATAAAGAGGGGTGGAGAGGTTGAAAGGAGGGCAGGGGAATGGGGAAAACAATAAGAACCAAGATGCGTCAAGTAAAGGTGCAAATTCCCAATGGTGAGCGCCATCATGCTGCATACCTAAAGTGGACCAATAAACGTAATGAAAAAAATTCATCAATTTTTAAGGCTCATTATTTTATAATATTATTTTACATTTTATGTTCTTCAACTAATTCCACCAACCCACGTCTACACTGCTGGTTTAATTGCATAACCACCTGTAACCAAGTAGAAAGTAAGTGAAGAAGTGGAGGCTGTGCGCTTTGTCACAGGCAAGACCCCGTCTATATGAAGACTATATAAACTTTTCTTCATATCAACAAAGTATAATGGGGGAAATGCTCTGAAATTAGAACTGGGCTCTCAAAAAGGTTCTCCATGAAGATACTGCCTGCCAAACCTAATAACTAATGAAGTGTTTACAGTGAACAAATAACTAAATGAAAACACTATAATGATACTACCATAATCCTAACAGAATTCTAGTAATTTTTCTCAAGACAAAAAGAATTACTTTCACCAAATGATAAAACTAAACATCACCTGTGAAAAGGGAGACACATCCCATAACTTGACGCAATGCCCTGAGGGAAGATGTTATCATCACCCATGCATTACTCCAATGCAAAAAAGGCTTGAGCTAAATCTATACATGGGGGGCGGGGCGGGGGGGGGGGGTCCTGATGTGCTAATTAGGACTATCTCAAAGAGAAAAGCTGCCTTTAATTCCTGAAAGCCACTACAGGATAACAATATTTGCTATCTTGCTTGCCAGCTATAATGTCAAAAGGTATGTCCTACAGAAAAGAAGACTGAAGATATTTCCCTCCAAATACCATGAATGATTACTTCCACATAACTTTATGCAATGGACATTTACCATTTTCCTACCATTTGTCAAACTGTTCTAGACACTGGGCATGCATCAGCAAACATCCAAGACAATTCCCTCTTCACAGAGCTTAACTGCATTCTAGCGTGGCGAGATACAAACAAAATCAATTAAGTAAAATGTAAAGAAATAATTAAAAGATATTTACAAGAGAAAACCAAAGTGCAGAAGACTGGAAGTTTAGAGTACGGGAGTGCTATCTTAAAATGGATGGTGAGGAGACACCTCACGGGGAAGACACCACTTAAGGTCCAGTCTGGAAGGGGCTGAGGAGGAGGAACCACAGGACCCACGGAGACAGCATTTGAGGACAGAGCCAAGGTGGGACTGAAAGGTAGGCTTCTGCCCAATCATCCAAAAGACAGCAAGAACCAAGAGCTGTGTCAAGAAGAGTCCTAAGAGGGAGACTGGAGAAGAAGGTGCTTCTGTGAGGGCTGAAATTCCTTCTGAGGTGTTTTCAGCATAGAGGAAACCTCATATGAACCAGGCCTGACAACTGACTGGTGACTGCTGGGTTGGAAAGAAACTGATGGGGGAGACCAGTTAGGAGGCCTCTGGAACAGGACTGGCAAGGAAGTCCTCACCAATAGAAGCTGTGATATTTTACATATACTCTGAAGGCAGAGTCAACAGAAGCGAGGAAAAACTTGACATAGCACGTGAGAGAAAGAGGAGTCAGGGTTTCTAACATTCTAACATCTCAATATGCAAAGGTTCTGAAAACAAGGGTGCCGGAAAGTCCTTTGATATCGGACACCTAAATGTGTACCAGAAGGCTCTGGGAAGTAAATTACAAAGGTACAATGACATTACCTTTCATAAAGGAAGGAATGGCACTTTAATGGTTAGGTGTTTGTCCTTGTATGTAGTGATATTCAAAACTAAATAGGAGCCTAGACCTCCAAACCCAAGTTGAGGGGGTTTTCTCCCTTATAAATGTGGCTGTTATTGTTTTCTATTCATGTTTTTTAAGGCAGAGCATTATCCTGTGCAAAAGGAGAAACCCTGTCCTAGGGCAGTGGGGGCGAACCTATGGCACACATGCCACAGTGGGCTGTTTATAACACTGAAAGCTCTAAAAGGTTCACCATCACTGTCCTAGGATGCGTCAGAGGCTTCTAAAATGGGCTTGGCTGCTACCCCACACAGGAAAGTGCCTTTGACCAAATGGAAGCCAGGCACAGTGGTGCCCTCTGTATGCTGGAAAGTTCCCTTACTGAGCTGGTACCTGATTCTGTGAGGGGTGCGTACAAATGGAAAAACAGCAATGGTTCATCCATTCCTATTAATCAAAAGTGTACTCCAAAGTTGAGCCCTGATCTCTCTCAAGAAGCAAGTTATATCAATGTTGCTGCTGTTGTTTGTTAACACAACCTGTAAAACCTATGTTTTTCTGTTTCATTTCTCACTCATCAAAGGAGATATGCATTAGGTATCTTGCCAACTTAAAATACAAATATTTCAGACAGATCTCCTTCTGACTGGCTGCCAGTAGAATATCCCCTCCTGCCCCTCCCCACGGCCCCCACACACCCTCAAGGCTCCAGTGCTACCTCACCCAGCCTGCTGCTCTTCCATTTACTTACACAGCACCTCCTGGCCCAGGGCTAAGCTGCACTAGGCCCTGCTCTCCCTGTCACTGTGTCTCCCCACAGGTAGGTGAGGAGCATGTAACTACAGGCAGGCTAAGGGTGACAAAAGCAGAATGTGCTACTGAGGCTGCACGACCAGGACTTAACCAGAGATATGGCCAGAGAGCTCTGTGACCAGAAGGCAGGAGGATCAGGAGCCTCCGGGACGGGAAGGAGGGTGAGCAGGCTCCAAGAAGAGGACGGGCTATGCTGCACTCGAGGCCAAGAGAGGGAGAAAGAAGGCAGAAAGAACATCACCGAGGTCACCCAAGGGGCAGAACTAGGCCACACGCAACAGAGCATTCGAGATCACCAGGACAGGCTCTACACAACAATGGGCGGCCTCTCCAGACTTCTAAGAACCCAGGTGCCATTTGTCATGGGCTCCAGCAGTCAAAAGGCCTTGCTCTCCTTCCACCCCTACCCCTCATTGTGTTTTCAGGCTGGGTCTAGCTTGGCCATCCTGTCAGGAACCAGTGTGAGAGCCTCAGAGGACCCCAGGACTGACAAGACCAGGAAGCAGGGGAATGCCACACAGATTCAACGCAGGAGGCCCTGGCATCAGCAGCAACTGGTTGACTGTGAAGAATATCATGCTTATGAGACTTGCTATTCCTCACTGCGGTCACACCTAACCCAGTAGAAACTCTTCTTGAGCTGTTCCTGCTCTTCATTCCTCACCCACTCTCTTGCATAGTCTCTGGGTTTTGATACCTGTCCAGGAATAGCTGAGAGCTCCAGTCAGCATCCTACCTGCTCTGCCCTGGGCCATGGCCTCTTCAAAGGCAGTAAGAAGCCCACACAGGTGCCAAGCAGAAACATGACAAGATCTGGATTTGGGGGGAAAAGTCACTTGATTATAGTGTGATGTGTTCCTCCTGAGTTCTTCTAGAATCTGTGCTGGTTTATTATACATTCATGGCACAGAAGAGCTTCTCCAGGCTGGGGATTTAGCTCAGTGGCACTGCACCTGCCTCGCAAGCACAAGGTCGAGTTTGATGCCTGGTACCAAAAAAAAAAAAAAAAAAAACTTCTCCAAAAACTCTGACCACCTCCCCCAAAGCCTCTGGCTTCCAAACAATCCTAACACTGATACAGTACACCTCAGAAAGAACACTGTTTCCGTCAATAAAATGGTGTAATTTGTCATCCTCAATTCAGAATTCTGTGATTGCTCCTAAAATGAATTAAACCTACAGATCCTAATTGTCCAACAATTCCCTATAATCCACTGTAGTCTACCTAAAAAAAAAATACTTAGAAATCTCTCAACTATACTGCTGCCTTTCAATTAGAAACAAAGCCTCTACAGCAATTTAACTTGGAATGATTTCATTACTGACATATACCAAAATGTTTTAAAATGATATGCCATCTTGGATTTACTTCTAAATGATACAGAACATGGGGAAGATGGCAAGACTATGAGTGAAAGGAGGCAAAACCTGAGTTAATGGGCTTGGTGAGAGGTACATCAAGGATGGTTCTGCCACTCTGCCTACTCTGGCATGTCAGCTAAGAGCCACTCACTGGGCATCAGGGTCCTCAATCATACAAATCCCTCTTCTTTTGCTATAACTTTTCTCTATAAAAGATGATACTGCTTAGAACGAAACCAAAATCACTGCTGGAGGCTGAACTATGGTAATTCAGTCAACAGCTCAAAACAGAAAAGTGCAATTTTTAAAGCAAGTTACTCAATGAACCGTTTGTAAAATCCTACCTAAGCATTTTCCTTCCACCGAAATTATTTCACTTAGACAATTGTACTTGGCATTTACAGCTTTCTAAAGCTATAGGTGATCTGCGTTAATAGATACTTAGGCATTTCCAAATAACCTGCTTACTACAACTATTATCTTCTCTGTCATTTGTAACTCCCCATTCTACAAATGTAAAATGTTCATTGACTGTGGTGTACCAACTTACAGAATCACTGACTTTCAAGGTTGAAAAGGGCATTCAAGGTTCTCCAGTTAACCAGCTGTTTCTATGTTTTGTCTATAGACTAACATATATACACAATCTGTGGAGATTTAATAGACAAGGTCAACCTGTATACTACATATACCACAAAAGAAGGCCATGTGAGGGACCAGTGAAAACTTCCTTGGTCCACAGTGGTAGGATCAACTATCAGTGCTTCTTAATATCTCACTCTAATTATCACTTTAAAAAGGACACTAATATTTCTATGTCATCTTATAGGTTCTATTGCGGGCAACACTGACTATAGAGACTCTGTACTCAACACCTTCCAAATAGCAGGCTTTCCCATCCTGTGTCAGTTGCTGGAGCTTCCCCACAATTAATGTGAGGAATAACATCACTTTTTGTATGGGGGTGGGGGGTACTGAGAAGTGAATCCAGAGCCTTCACACTAAGCTACATCCCCAGTCCTTTTTAAAAAAATTTTAAAATTGCCCAGGGTAAGTCTGAATTTACAATCCCCTGCCTCGGCCTTGGCCTCGGCCTAAGAGTGCTGGTATCACAAGCGTGCCATGACCATGCCTGGCTTCCAGTCACAGGCTGTTTGTTAATGGTCCTTCTTGTCCACAAGACTTTGGAGGTGCAGGTGAAGCAGAGCTGCAGGGAGCCTTGGGCCACATGTCAGCTGGTCTATCTGACTCAGTATAAAAGTAGCCTATGATACAACAGGAGAGAAGATATTAGTCCTCAATTTTTAAATTGAAAAATATGATTTTTTTCTCTCTTCCACTTCCAACCCTGCTCTCATTCTCCAATGGCACAACAATTTCCTGTGCACCCTTACCTGCCTGCACGAACTCAGACAGAGCCACGTCTGCACGCTGTATAGTTTAAGCACTAGTCTAGAAGGTGAACATCACAGGCCCCCGTCCACATCCTAGTGGGAGCTTTTCTCAGTGGAGTTTAGATACTGACCTCTTGCAACCACACCATGCTCTGAAGGACACACTAAGTTCTCTTCTCTTTAAAATGAAACATTTTTAAATCCAAGGATTCAGGCTAAATGTCCAGGACACAATTATTCACATTTTTTAAAGCCACAATGTTAAGGACTTTGGTATGTCATTATATCACTGCTAAAATATCAAAAAGCAGGGAAAAGGGCCAGGGATTTAGCTCAGCGGTTCTGCCACCTGCCTCGCAAGCGCAAGGTCCCGAGTTTGATCCCCGTACCAAAAAGGGAGGGGGGGGGCTACAAAAAGCAGTGAAAAGTAGATAAAACAGAACCATGTTCTCAACAAAAGGGATGAGTTTCTAAATCTTGATTAGAACTTGATTTTTAATCTAATAAAATAATGTCAAAATATGAATTTACAAACTTTAATACAATTGGTACAGCAAAGAAAAGTGTACATCTTCCACAAGGCAAACAAATGAGCTAAACAGCACTGACATGGAGGGCTGCAAGAGACAAGAAAGGCAGGGATGAAGGAGACTGAACATGCGGGGTGAGTGAGGGGATGCCTGCAGAGAAGGCGGCTGTGATTCTCAACACCTAGTATTCAAAAACCAGCTCTGTCAATCCCCTTTTCAGTGTAAATATAAACCTAGGCTCATTCAGAAGCCCCTCTTGAGCACCTTCAAATGTCCTCTACTTCACTCAAACCTAATTTTTCCCTTTTTTTCTTTTTCCTTTTTTTTTTTTTTGATGCCGAGAATCGAACTCAGGACTTTGCACTTGCGAGGCAGGCACAGTGCCAGTGAGCTAAATCTCCAGCCCAGGTTTAAAATTTCTTGAATCACCGAATCGCAGGTAAATTATGTTTCATCAACTAAAGACAAATGTGCTACTATCTATCTTTTTATATGATGCAACTCTAATTCTTACACAGTATTATGACTATTCAGTAACAGAAATAGCCTCTAAAAGAGAAGTTTGGTAGCAGGCAGTTCTGTAACAAGTGGGCTGCTATCACCCTTTGTTCTCACCTTATCAGCACTTGTCAGACATATTCCAACATACTGTTTCAATTGTTTTTATTAAACTACATGCAAAATTCTTTTTTATGTTTTATTAGTACATGTTTGCAGTTCATGCAGTTTATAATCATCTTGGGAAGTGGTTACATGTACATACCACAGCTTGTTTTTAATCCCATTCTCCTACATGCAAAATTCTTTTTAAGCACAAAAATATTCCCTGGTATCATATTTTACCAAGTGTGCCATGTGAAACTATTCCTAGTTACTTCCTCAATGTTAAAAACTTAAGCAATTCAAAGTGGTTCGACTAACCTCAAATTCAAACCTCAACTGTTTTTAAACAGTTTGCACAGACATAATAAAAAAACATTAATCAGAAAGCCTGCTATCTCACTTAACAACAATCAGATCAACTCAGCATAATCACATAGAAAGGGTCTATATCCCTCGGATTCTCTGGGCTGCTTAGAACCACACTTCAAGGCCCCACTAAAAGACAATTTAATTCAGCCTTTCAGGATATCCGAAGTGGAATGGCACATGACTGTTTTGGAGTCATGAGACCTATAATCAGTATGTCTCGCCCATCCACTAGGTTTGTGTGTGACCTTGGGGATATCCTAAATTTCTCTTCTATAAAATGTCACCTTTCCTATATGGATTAGAGTACCAATGTGTGTTAAAGTGCCTGGTAAGAAATAAAACACAGTACAAATGTGATTCATTTTATCATATGATGTTGATTAATGCACAGGAATTGAAGAGCCATTACTCCATGTAGCTTGTCTCCCTTTCTGTTTCCTCTACATATGTCACTATTATATTAGTACTTTATTTCTATACTTCATGCATTTCTATACTTATGCATTTCTCTAAAGCCCTGGAACCAAACTATTAGCATAATTCTGCCATTTTTACTCTATGAGGTTCATTTACAGATACTTTATTACATAAATAAAATCAGAAACTTTCAAGAAATAATAACAAATACTTTTGTATGGCACATGTTCATAGCATACAATACTTTGGCAAACTTGGTAAAAATACTGACTTAATTGGGCATGGTGGTGCATGCCTGTAATCCTAGTACTAGGGAGGGAGAAACAGAAGGACTGCCGTGAGTTTGAAGCCAGCCTGGGCTACATAGTGAGACCCTGGTCTTGGGGAGAAAAAGAAAACTTAAAAAAAATACTGACTTGTTTTTTAGATGCAATTTCATGTTCAGCCCCAAGTAGCAAGTGTAATTTTTCAATGAGTCTAATTTTTCAATAAAACTCAAAACATAAGTAACTATCGAATTAGTGCTGTGAAAGAACAAACTAGCATTACATATATACATATACATATATATCCCCAATTAATGTACACTCTGGTTGAAGGGACAAGGATGTATAATTTAACTTTCTACTCTGCAAGATAAACAGGAGCCCCTCCAATAGTTAAATGTGGAATTCCTAATATCAAACACATAGGCTCTCCAATGTGTACACCCACTCATTCCTTCTGCCTTCCTGTGTCCACAGAGCAGCTATGGTCTTCCAGGATAAGGCCGATTCCTCTGTATCTGGATTTCACACTTCTCTTCTTTCAGGGCTCTCAATCAAATTTCAGGCCCCTTATTCTATCAATTACCATTTTCTAAGGCCGGGTGTGGTGGCACACCCCTGTGGTCTCAGCACTTGGGAGGCCCAGGCAGGAGAATTGCTGTTTGAGGCAGCCTGGGCTATATAGTGAGTTCAAGGTCAGTCTGACCTATATAGTGAGACCTTGTCTCAAAAAACAAACCACCGTTTTCTTTCCTACCTTTATTATATGAAGCATACCTTTGTATTATGTGGACCACCTTTGTAGCCAGCTCTTTCAGCTGAATCCTTCCCACTTTCTTTTTCACACTCAAGTCTCTGCTATTTGATTGTTTTTAAAGGAGACAAATCTCACCCAGTTTGGAGCGGAGGAGAGAAACAAAGTTGAGCCTGCACCTTGGTGACTGGCCAGGATCTACTACAATCAGGCACGTGACAGGACAGTCCCTTCACTGTACAGGGGCCAGAGAAAGGAAGCAAGTGGCAAAATCCAGCCCCTTCTCCAGGACCCAAGCCAAACGGCGCCTCATGTTAATTTGCCGAGATACCAAAGGATGAGGGGTGGCTCTAAGAACATCAGCCACCCAACTAGCCCTTCAGACACACCAGCAATCAATCAAAGAGTCCCCCGGGGGCCAGGGATTGTGGTGCCGCCACCTGCCTCACACGCGCAAGGTCCCGAGTTCAATCCCCGGTACCAAAAAAAAAAAGTCACCCAGGATACTATCTTTTCTTCTTTTCTTTTTTTTTTTTTTCGGTAGGCAGTGGCACCACTAACCAAAATCCCCCCACTCCCCCACCCCGCCCCAGGTACTTTCTTACTCCTACAGCCACCGATCTAATCCAACATCAAATCTTAGTGATGCGACTCTACCTGCCAAGCCTTTTTCAGGCCTGCCCCATTTCTGTCTATATCCACAACTACCATACTGTATCAAATTACTACTGCCTCTCACCGGAACAACAGTGCTTCTCACCTTCTCCAGCCCCTCCAATCTATGCACATGGTTCAACCAAAGAAACTGCTTCCCATTGCTCTTGGAGTACAAACGAAGTTCTCCTCAGTGCTGCCACTGAGCTTTCAGGCAAGAGGATGCCAGCTCAAGCTTATGATCTTCAGGAAGTCAGCTCTTCTGCCTCTGTTATCCATAGCACCACATGCTGCTCCTTTTTCCCCCAATTATTACAGTCACACTTTACAGGGGTATGTGACTGTTTAATATCTGACCCACTGGCCTTAGGCACCTCATATACTTTTGTTCATCTCTATCCTCAACACTCAACACCTAGCATGGTGCCCAGCTCACAGATATTCCTAATTATTCTTTGGCTCAATTAATAAGCACAAAACATCTAAATCTGTTGCCAATACTTTAGGAAGAGTGAGATAAAAATATATGACAAAGTACATCAGTACTGACATTTTGAAAAGAAATTTTTGGGCCAAGGATTTAGCTCAGTGGTTCCACCACCTGCCTTACAAGCGCAAGGACCCAAGTTCGATCCCCCGTACCAAAGAAGAAAAAAAGAAATTTGTGTATGAGTCGGCTGGAAGGAGGAGCAAGAGTATCAGGAAAAACAAAACAAAATAACAACAACAAAAACCCTAACACAGGGCCAGCTCTGAGAATGGCACAATGAAGCTGGCCCATGCTGTAATAGACACAGCTGAGACAGAATGAAGAGGATGTGAGCAGATGGTCTTGAAAGGTATAAAGGTTTTATATTGTAGATCCAGGAGCTGAGACACAGTTAAAGTGAGATTAATTTGGCAGAGTGAAATCAGATTCAGGAAGAGGTAGGAGTTATGAACTGCTTCAGAGTTAAGAAAAACAGCAGCCCAGTCTTGACAACTGACCAGAGGTGGGGAGGAGAGCAGTGAGAACCTGAAGTCTGAAGCAGCTGCCCCAGACAACAACATCACAGGAGGGTGACGTGCTGGTGGGACAATCCTGCTTGAAAGAGATGGATCAAGACTGTTCAGTTTCTACTCATAGACAGGATATACCTAAAGAAAATGAGCTGTGTTGTCTCAGTTACTAAAGCATTATGAATTTGGTTATTTCTTCCTCCCTTCACAGGCAGTATAGATTATTATCTCAATTGACAGAGTTTTGCCAAACAAGAGTCAAGAACTTGTCCTAGAATAGTTTCTAATATTTAAGCACTATAATAAGGAAAACAAAAGTTCAAACAATCTCCTGTCCTTTTCTTCCCTATCTTTACCAATGAGAGAAGAATGCAGCTAACTCTGACATAGTCTCCCCTAGGCCATTCATTTCAGTGCTATGACAAATCCATGATCAAAGGCACAGGCCACACACACATGTGGGTAAGGGGAAATGGGGCAATGCTGTGTAATGGGTAGAGCATCAGTGTGACACAGTGGAGTTAGATGGGTAGTGCTGGCAGATGGATATTATGAATGTATTTAATCCACTGAACTGCACACTTAAAAACAGTGAAGTGGGGCCAGGGATTTAGCTCAGTGGTTCTGCCACCTGCCTCACAAGCACAAGGTCCCGAGTTCGATTGCCAGTATCAAACAAAACAAAACAAAACAAAACTAAAATGGTGAAGTGGTAAATTTTACGTGTACTTTATCATAATTTTTAAAAAACTGGAAGGGGCAGGGCACATTCACTGTGAAAGCCCTGGTATGACCATACTTGCCTGGAACAGTCGCTCCCATGCTGCCTGACCCATGTGACTTGCCCTGACCCGAGAGACAGCAGCCAACTTCAGGTTAACAGTCTTGCAAAGTGCCTGAGCCCTGGTGCTGCCCTCCTACCTGCCACCTCATCGACAAGCCTGGGCCAATCTGCTGAAACAGAAGACACAAAATTTAGTCTCACGGTACCCACTCCCATCCAAACACACACGTGTGTACATGGCACAGCCCCAGCTAACCACAGCCAGTGGGGTGAGGTCATCAACCACCAACCGACCAGAGAGAGGCAGGAGGGTTCCAGCAGAGACCAGTCCAAACTGCAACCCACAAACTTATGAGGTAAACAGATGACTACTGTTTAAAGTCACCAAATTCTAGGATTTGTTACACAACAGATAATTGATAAGGAGAAGAGAGCTGCAGGCCCCTAGAAAAAAAAGCAATTTCCTTGTCACTTTTGTATTTTGTTTACCAGCAACTGAAAAGCTTTCACAGTGAAAGAATTGGTGCAAGATTTTGTTTTTAAGTTTACAACAAAAATCATGGTCTCTACAGCACTGATGGGGAGTAAAGTCTTATGCTTTCTCCCCTGTGGTAGTATTTTTGGAGACAGAAAAAAAAGAGAGACAGAAAATAACCTGAGTTTTAGAATTACTGAAGCTAAGTACTGAATAGCAGCTCCTCCACTCGTGAGCGCTGTGATTGGGGAAAGTTACTTAATAGCTTTGATTTCATTTTCCTGTGCAGAGCACACCAGGACAAGAGGACTAGGCAGAAAACTACTGCCTACATCCCCATGGAGACATTAAGAAAGCCACACTGGTGATGGGTGGCTCCCCCAAAGAATGGTAAAGAGGCCTCTGTAAATTCCCAAGCAGGTTAGAAATATTTCCTAAATTCATACAGAACTGTTACTAAATGAGGTACTTTCCAAATCAGCTTCCCCCACCCCACCCAGGTACCAGGGATCGCACTCAGGTCCTTGTGCTTGCGGAGCAGGTGGCAGAACCACTGAGCTAAATCCCTGGCCCTCAAATCAGCTTTTTAAATAAAATTCCTTCTTTGAAAAATTGTAATTGCTTGATAAAAAGTTGTTCCAAGAAGGAATCGTTATATTAAGAAATATTCTCATTGCTTTGTGTAGAGACCTAGACCAAAGAAAGAACTATGAGCTAGGCATGGTGGTATGCGTCTGTACTTCCAGCACTCGGGAGGCTGAGGCAGGTCTGATGTGAGTTCAAGGCCAGCCTAAATTAAAGAGCAAGACCCTCTCTCAAAAAAACAAAACACAAAAAAAGGAACTATGATACAATAAAATAGTCCAGTCCACACTGTAATAATTATACAAGTAGAGAAGCCACAATATAATCTTTGAGTAAGAAACTGTCTTCCCATTAAATCTAGTAAATCCCACCCATTCCCAACCAAACATCCAAGTATAACCAGAGAAAAACAGAAAGAGGAAAAATAATCTACTTAACCTTAAGGGACTTACGCTTACTTTAGGAAATAAAAAGGATGGTCTTGGGCGGGGGATTGGGCTCAGTGGTTCCGCTGCCTGCCTCGCAAGCGCAAGGTCCTGAGTTTGATCCCCGGTACAAAAAAAAGGATGGTCTTCAAATAAAGATACTGAGACTGTAACACTTTCTTCAAGTAAATCCATATAACTGAAAAAGACTAGTTCGTGAGCACTCAGCTCTTCTGCCAGGACGACCATTTCCTGAATACTCAGAACTACGTAACCTATGGACATTTACAGTGTTCTCTCTCATCTACAGTGACTAACCCAGCACTGCTACTGCTACTTGTAAAGATATTAACTGTGCCTTTCTTTTTTACATTTTTCTTTTTTTTTTTATCAGATCTACAATCTGATTTGGTCAAACTGCTGCTACATATCTATTACTATCATGTAAGATCTGATACTATCACATAAAATATTCTGAAATACCTCAAGTTTGTCAGGGTAAAACAGTACTGTATTTACTTTCTATCAGGTTATTTTCTAGCCCAAATATGTATTACTCACAAAACCTCACTCAGCTCAAAAACTAAGACATAAAATTCAAATGAATATAGACCACTCTAATCCGTGAAGCCGGCCTGCCACTTCTGAAAACCGCTGCATTCCGAGGCAATGACAAGCCTGCCGACGTTGTAACACTGTGGTCCTTGACATCATCTTCCCGCACCCCACTCAGAAAGTGTGCCTCAGGCACTGGTCTCCTCCTCAGTTTAACAGCTTTCCCAAGGTCACGTGGGAAGGGAGTCTAAATTAGGACCAGGTTCTAACTCGAGAACCCCAGCTCTTAACTGTTGAGTTATACTGCCTCCAATGGCTAACAGGAGTGATGAAGCCTTTGAAACCTTCCTATTTAGGGATCATCTGATTGGTTTACTGGACACCTGGCCAGTACCCAAGCTGACAATTCCTTTAGATTTCTACACCTATTCAGTCACTTGATATGCTATCATCTCAACGTGGTAGGCCAGATGTAGTACTCTCCTAATACTGTGGTACTGATTTCTTTGAATTTGACACTGTCTTTATCTAGTTTGGATTGAGATATAAATGGAACCTTGGTTTGGGGGCAGTCGGTACAAGTCTCAGCATAGCATCAACTGACAAGTTTCATAATCTGTCAGGTAACACATACCTACTCCAGAACAGTTTCCGGCAGTTATAATTAGGCAAGACAGAAAGTGTCTACAAATGTCCTAGACACAAATTGTGAAGGTGAGGAGCTGCCAACACAGTTATAAAGAACCTAGGACAAGCAATCATCAAGTATTAATTTAGTACTTATTTTCCTTCCCACTGAACTTTTGAAATTTTACTGTATGGAATTTAAAATACTTCCAAAAAATAATCTCAAGCTATCAAATAACAACAATGGGGGGGGGGGATTCACCTAACCCAGCATCTAATAGAGCAGAACATCGAGGATAACCCTTGAAGTCTGTGGCATATGGAGTAGAATTTTAAGGTCCTTAAGGTCTTGCTTTATTTCTTACTCTAATTTCCTGTGCCCTTGCTACCTTACTCAACAGTACAGATAAGACTCCCAGGAAGAAAATGGAGGAGTTATGGTATATGCCATGGCAAGCAGTGAGACACAGAGCTAGTTACAAGACAACAGACAGGCCCAGACTTTAAAAAAAAAAAGAGCAAGAGCCAATGGTGGCACATGCCTATAATCCCAGCTCTCAAGAGGCTGAGGCAGGAGGATCTCAAGTTCAAGACCAGTGTGGACTACAAGAGTAAGAGCCTGTATTAAAAAAAAAAAAAAATTCAGTGAAATGTAGTAAAACAGCACTTACTCTAGGTGACTAGAAACCTAGTTGAACTAACAAGTTTGGCGGTTTTAAAATCTCCTCAGTTCTGGGTGGTAAGATAATTTTTGGTGACATTAAAATATCCAGTTATATCACCTACAGCCCAGAAATCTATGAGTTAAAACAGAGAAATCCTTAGAGCCCTTATTACTGTCCTATACTTCATTATAACTAAATCCACATGAAACCACACCATCTTTAACCACATGACACAAAGAAATCCAGAAGTCTGCCCAAGTCACTACTAGCAAAGTGTCCTACAGGTAGCTGTCACAAACATACCTTCAATTTTTTCCTGAAAAAAGTGGTAATAGCCTATTGCTCTCAAGCTGCATAATACTCATTATAACCCTAAAGTATTATACACCGTCCTTATCTGAAGCACCATAGTCACACTAACAGACTTCAAAATTCTGAAAACATTTATATCTCTCACTTGTAGTTCTCTTAATTAAGAAACAAAGCAGGCTAATATAGTACCACTAACAAAGCCAGATGTGGCGGTATACGCCTATAATCCTAATACTGAGGCCAAGGCAGGAGGATCACCATGAGCTCAAGGCAAGCTTGGGCTATATAAGGAATTCAATGCCAGCCTAAACTATATAGCAAGACCCCATCTCAAAAAATGGAAAAAAAAAATCACAGCTCCATTTAATGAATATCTGGTATATGCCAGGGACTGAGGAAGATACTATTAGTAACCCTGTTTATAAAGGAGGAAACTAAAGCACAGGAGGTGAGTCACCCAAGGCTTCAAAGGTACAAAGAACTGCAGCTAAGCTGTGAAACCAGGCAGTCTGACGCCAGAGCTTTGCTTCTAATCTTCATGCACACTAAATCCCCCAAACTCTACTTATACACTTAAGAAATCTTGAAACGGCTATCATTTTATCTGAACTTATTCTTGTGGCTGGTGGAGGAGGAATCTTTGATATCATTCTCATAGATTCAGGATTACATCTAGGGAAAACTACATACCCTGTATTCTTTCAGTATGGGCCTCCCATTAAGTGATGTGAAAACCCCTCAAATTATCCAAGTACTAAAATTGAAGGGGACCTTCCCATCACTAATTAGATTTTAATCCGAGTTCAATCCCCGGTACCAAAAAAAAAAGAAACGAATTGGATTTTAAGTTTCTTATAAAAGGTAACTACATATGTACAATGTAGGCACTCAGTGCTAAAGCTCAGAATCTATACACAAATACTCAACTATCATCAAGTTAAGCTCTAAGTGGTTAGCAGTACATTTCTTGCTATACTGTGAGTTTTAATAGACTTTGGCATCATTATTGTGGAACAGTCTTGGTGACACTATTTTGTGGTACCCAATGTGTTAACAGCCATCTGGCAGATTAACACTGTAAAAAGCTGCCTACTGTCTGTTCATATGAGGTCCAGGAGCAGAGCTAGGTCCTGGTGAAACACCCAACTCACAGGCCCATCTATGCTGTACTCCATGTGGTGTACATGACCTAAGGACCAAGGCGAGAGGTGACACCAGTGTGATTAAAATGACATACAACAGGGAGACTTTTAGTAAAAACTACAATTTCAGTATCTTCAGATGAGTTTCTTTGTTGTTCCACGAATAAAAGTACAAAGTAAAGTGATTGTAAACTGATAGGATCTTGTAACTTATTATTACATTTTATCAATTTTAAGACACTTTTTTTTTTACATTTTAATATATTTGAAACAAGATACAAGGCTGGGCATTGTGGCACAAATTTGTAATTCTAGCATTCTGGGAGGCTGAGCAGGAAGACTGAGAGTTCAAGTCAAGCCTAGGAGGGCTAGGGATGTAGCTCAGAGAGAAGGCCCTGGGTTCAAGGCCCAGTACTGCACCGGAAAGGACGGAGGGAAGGAAGGCAAGGAAGGTGGGGCTGGAGGGAGGGAGGGAACAACACAACTGACAGCCCCTTACATTTAATGAAATACAGAAATAAGCGGTTGCTTATATTCTGGATTCTAAGACTTCCAAGATTTATATCACCCTTAATTGGTAATTTAGGAGACAATGTTAACAACTTGTCACTGCTTTTCCTTTCTTAACCCTCCTCTGCCATAGAAGATGCAATACAGAACGTGTGAGAATAAATTAAAGGTAACCTAACTGGAAGTAGACAACTTTGAAGGTATTTTATTGTAAGTGCAAAACCGTTGCCCTCCTGTGAAGAAAAATACAGCCTGAAAGCTCCTCTAGGCTGTATGCTGCTCAAGCGCGTTTCTTCTGCGAGAAAGACACAATTCCAAGGTGAAAGAGTTCCAGATGCCAAAGCCTTCCCACTAACCTGTGTAAACTCATGGCAAGACACAATAAGCCTTTTAACTCAAGCGCAGAAGTCTCAAGGGATTTCTCCTCCACCTCCCAAATAGCAAAATCATGCTCACATATTTAAACAATTAAGTGAGATCTACAGAAGCCAGCACTAAATAGGCCTGAAATCTGAGTGCTAAATATGCAGTTAATATTAACCAAATTCAGGTCTCAGCTACAGAAAACTTTTAAAGACTATTCTTTTTTTTCTTTAACTTGAGAAACTAAAAAACAAAAGGAAGAAGGGCAGTTTCTTTAAAATTCAGCTTACTGGGCTAGGGGTTTAGCTCAGTGGTGCCGCCGCCTGCCTCAAAAGCACAAGGTCCTTGGTATAAATAAGTAAGTAAGTAAATAAATAAATAAATTTCAGCTTACTGCAGAACAAAATTTCTTTGGGTTAGACAAAATAATCTAAATACTGGCAAACAATCTACAAAAAAAGAAAGCCCCAACAGGCAAAAGTTGAAAGTGTGGTGTTTTTTTTTCCAAATATACAATTAAGAAAAGGTAGTTTTTAAAAATTTCCAGATCTATACCAGACAAAAATGAAATAACTGATCCCTTCTATATACTGCACAGATATATCTTCACAGGTTTTACAATCCCTTCAATGTAAAATTTAGAAAACAAAAAAAGACTAATATAAAAACTACGTGCAATTTAAATAATTGACATTTATTGAGTGTTAATAATACCACATGCAGCATATGGAATATTTCCAACGTATTACTGTATCAATCCATATATACCATAAGTATTATCACTTCTTCCATAGCCCAGGTGAAGAAACTGGGTCTCAGATAAATTCAGTAGCTTACCTACCTATGATCACAGAGCTAATAAGTCACTTGTCCAGTCACACAGCAAGTAAGTGGCTGAGTAGGAATTCAAATCAGACTCAGTTAGCTCTGGAACCATAGATTTACTTAAACGAAAGTGCCAATCCCTGAAACTCATCGTTTTTTAAACTGATATAGTTTTCCTATGCTTATAATTCAATTTGTATGTATGAAATCAAAACCATAGTTTAACACGTCTTGTACTATACTCTTTTAAGCTTTATATTTTTCAAAACCATCAACTATAATGCCTGCATATTATAAAAGAATACAGCATAAACCAGGAGTGACGGTGCATACCTATAATCCTAGCACTCTAAGAGGCTGAGACAGGAGGACTATAAATTCAAGTCTATCTTAGGCAACTTAGCAAGTTCCTATCTCAAAATTTTTAAAGATTTAAAAAGGGCTGGGGATGTAGGACAATGTGAATGTTCTGGGTTCAATTCCGAGTAACAGAGAGAGAGAGAGAGAAAACACAGCTTGAATAATTTTTGATTCTTCACTGTCATAAAAATGTGACTTTTTATTTATAACAGTAGACAGGCTTTCAGATTTTTCCTTAGGATGACTGATATAACTGGAATGACCACTGATGAAGAACTCTGTACATACAATTTCTAATTTCTTTCCAATTTGTTTGTACTTTTTTTTTTTTTTTTTTTTGGTACCAGGGATTAGACTCAGGACCTTGCACTTGACAGGCAGGTACAGCACCACTGAGCTAAATATCCCTGACCCTGTTTGTACTTTCTGAACTTCAGGCAACAATGAGTGAAGATCTGATAATTCTGGGAACATATAAAAAGCTTAAAGTTTCACAATTTAATTGTGAAAAATTAACTCACTTTAACTTGCATTCCTTCAGAACTCCTATAATTTAGAAATTTTTATGCTTGCTGACAATTAAGTTTTCTTTCTATACATTATCTCTGAGAGTATGTTGATGTGTCTTTTTAAAAAACCATACACAGGGCCAGGGATTTAGCTCAGTGGTTCCGGCGCCTGCCTCGCAAACACAAGGTCCTGAGTTTGATCCCCAGTACCAAAAAAACCCCAAAAACCCATACAAAAGAATCACTCATTTAAAGTATAAAACAAAGAGACAGTTCTTCCTAATGTTAGAACACACATTTGAAAGGAAAGCTGAAGTATAGTGAAGTGAGAAACTTCAATTTGTAAATGTACTTGGGTAACATTTTTATGTAGCCCCAAATTATCATTGTGCTATTATGATTCTGAAAAATATTAAGATTCTATACAATTCTGGGGCCGGGGATTTAGCTCAGTGGTTTCGCTGCCTGCTGCGCAAGCACAAGGACCCAAGTTCGATCCCCAGTACCAAAAAAAAAAAAAAAAAAAAAAAGATTCTATACAATCCTGTCCCATTATTGACTGTTTCCCACATTGAAAGAGTACTTAGGAAAGCATAATCAAACTACATGTGAAAGGGCTGGGGATGTAGCTCACTGGCACACCATTTGCCTGGCAAGTGCAAGGCTCTGAGTTTGATTCCAGATACCAAAAAAATTAAAAAACCAAACCAAACAAATTACATGTGAACATGTGAAAATAGTTCCAACCCCATTTATAAGACTATGACTTTACTTACATTTTTTTTTTTATATTAGGGAATTGAGATTGTAGGTCTGTGCTTATCTAGAATATGTAAGGCCCTGGATCTGATCCCCAGCACTGGAAAAAAACTTTTAATATTTTGCCTTTCCTTGACCTGCAAATTGTAGGACCTCATCAGTGAAGTAGCTTTATTTCAGAACTTTTTTTAAGTGATCTTTTTATACATCTTGGCCCTCCCCAAATATTTTGTTTGGGGATGGAATTTAAAATACAAACATCAAACGTTAGTTCTGAAACAAGGCTTTCTAAATTCTCCAAGCCAGGCCCGTTGAGTTACCATATTCTTCCCTGCACACACAGATACCTGGAGGATATCCCATGGCCGCACTTGTTCCTTTCCCTACCCTAGCCAAATCTCCAGTGCCTCCCTGGCTGGGCTGTTTCAACAGAGGCTCTGACTTTTTGCCTGTAGTCTCTCTTCAACTGCAATCCATCATATATTGCCAAACTAACCTTTCCTCTCCATTTCCATCATGTAACTTAACCTAAGTCAGGATCTCACCCAGGCTAAACTTCGAATTTCACCATAGCCCTAACTATCCAACCAACCTGCTGCCCTTCTACCCCCAGCCAGCTCGAACCCTCTCCGAGTCCTGGGAGGCAGGTCCCTTGAAGGGAGGGTGCACAAGTGTGGCTGTATTTCTCCCCAAAGAATCCGAGCTCCTGTGGAGTCACCCTCCCCAAGAGGGCACCAGGGACAAAAAGTCCTGCATCCTGTTCTGGGACAGTCATGTATCTCCTGCCAGGACCCCGCGACCTCACTGAGATTTACTCAGTTTCTCCATCCTATCAAAGAAAAAGCCCAGTCACACTTTCCCGATTTCCATCTCCACTACTACAACACTGACCACACTCCGTCACACCTTCTCAAGCACTTAATCACATACTGTGCGCTCATGTTCCATGTAGTCACATGTGTTAACCTAGCTAGAGGAAATCTTAATATCTTTCACAAAGATTAGCATGGCTATAATTCAACACCAGGACACCTTCACCAACGGTAAAGTCACACCAAAAAATTAGCAAGAACATCCTAAAATACTGCACATCATGGTTTTTATCTATCTTTGAAAGAAGTTAATAAAATAAGTTGTCATCAGGCATATCCATGTTTCAAAAGCTAAAAAGATTTTGTTATAAGCCTCACACAGAAATTGCCATTTTCTCTTTAGAGATATAAATCTGAAAACACTGAATTATATCCTTATCTTTAATTGCTATGCCTTTGCATTCATTAAAGTCCTTCTTAGAACTGACGAGGTTATAGCTCTTTATATAAAAGTTCATACTTGTAAGAACTGAGGCCATCTTCTGAAACCCATTCCTGAATGCTTGCAAGACTGGTATCTGTCCCAATGCCAGTGTCACAAAACAGGTGCACAGTTCTGACATCTCAGGCTGCAGTGAAGTTCCTTGGGCAGGCTCACTTCAGCACGTCTAGAAGGTCTTCCACTTCTTGTTTAATAGTGTTTCACTCCAACGCAATATTTTAATATGGACTCTATTGTGATAACCTTCCAGACTAACCCACAGGGTCCCGCAAGTGCGTGATAATAGCAATGTTCTGATCAGATGCCAGCACTGTGGCAATGAGGCCACAACACCTCGCCTCCTCTCCCCGGCCCACATTCTGAACCAGCTGAGAGGGCCAAGCAGGGCCTGGCACATCAGTCATGGAGGAAGCCAGGACCACCTTGTACTGCCTAAGATGGGAAAACTACAGTATGTTAAACTGCTGGGTTCGGCTATAATTCAGAGGCCTCATCCATGGAGGAAACCCCAACAGCTCTACAGGGAGAAACCATGCTGGAGAAGGCCCCTAAAGCAGGTACGCTAAGAAAGGCTGAACTAGGGCCCTTCTAGGAACTCCAGTCAGGCTAGTAAGGTCTCAAGGACATGGGTGGCCAAGAGGACTCCCTCCACAGAGAAGGAGGAAGGAAGCGAGGAGGGTTCCTCTAAACACTGGTCATTGTCCTGCTCCCTGCTGTGCAAGTAACAGTGATGGTGGCCCAGCAGGCCTGGGACTATGCTGTAACAGCCACCCAGTGTCAGGGAGAGCACAAGGACATCAAGACACAAGATGAGGCATGCCTCACAGTGATACTATCTGCCCTAACTCAGCAGCTGCCCAAGCCAGGCAGCCAGAGCAGCCTACGTCTCAGGAAAAGAGCATGGTATGGAATCTCACACTTCTGCTGTGCTTTTGCAGGAAAGAGAAATTAGAATTACTTCAGTTTCAGATAGGTTAGGTATATGAAGCACAGGAGCTGGTGTGGGGGGGGACCTGGAAAACAGTTTTAGGAGTTATTCACAGAGAGACAAGAGCTGAAGCTATAACTTGAACTAGACCCTACAAAAAGCCAACTACAGGGCCAGGGATTTAGCTCAGTGGTGTTGTCGCCTGCCTCAAAAGTGCAAGGTCCTGAGTTCGATCCCCGGTACCATAAAAAAAAAAAAAAAAAAAGCCAACTACAAAACCCGACTCCAGGCCGAACTTAGGAAGCAGGGAGGAAAGAAAACTGAGGCTGAGGCAGCAGCAGAAGAAAGCTCGGGACCCCAACAGCTTTCCCACCAAGGTCCAGGATGATGAGAATCAAGAGGGTGATTGCTCAGTAAAGAATGAGTCAGAGAAGGGAAGAGCAAGGGCCTAGAAAAGAGCTATGCAATGAGCTTCCCGTGTATCTTCCACACAAGCAGAGTGAATTACACTGATAAGTCTTCCAAGACGCACTGACCTGCCCCCTACGTTACCTGTTAAGATGACCCTCATTTTAAATATATTACATGTTCTTAGAAGTAATGCTGGCTTGAAATGGGTTGCTCCACAACAGTTACTGCTGCTTATCAAATCTATTACCTCTGCATACATCTACGACCTAAACCAGAACTGGCCAGGATAAAAATTTTTAATTCGTCCATGGGAGAAATGAAAATAAAATTTAACAAACTAATACAAAGCAGACTATCCTCCATCCCCTTTATACCAGCTTTAAAGTCAACAGTCTCAAACTCTTAATTAGCTGTCCACTTTCACCTTGTGTGTTGTATATCAAACAACCACATTTCACTCACAAGACAGTAACATTACTTGCAACATTCTAAAGTACACTGTTAGAATTTAAACATTATCATTTTCTAAATCTTTTGTATTTCTAAAGTATTTTCATTGTATATCAAACATATTCTGAACTTGCAGCCTCCAACTCAAGTACATGAGAAGCACCTTGAATAAAATTTTAGATTCTAGATGATCCACAAACATTTTAATCCAATCAACAGGATGTGCAGTTGAGGGCTCTATTTTTTTTTTTTCACCCTTTGGTACCGGGGATCAAACTTGGGACCTTGCGCTTTCAAGGCAGACAGCAGAACCACTGAGCTAAATCCCTGGCCCTACTATTTTTTTTAATAAGAGATATATCAGTAAGTTTTATAGGGATATGAATTATTATTTTAATGCCTTAAATGAGATTACATATTCTCTCACCTCTCAACTAGTGCTAGTTGGTGACACAAGGGAAATCACTGACTACATTCAAAAGCTAGCCCAAGCAGTTTTTTAAAATTTAGATTGAGTTCTTTTACAGGTTTGGCCCATAAAGGATTATTATTAGTGTTCTTATTGTGGAAATGATCCATAAAAGATAATTCCAAGAATATTGGCACTTCCTTGAGTTCTGAGAATCCTAAGCTATGGAGACCAACAATCAGTCTTCAACTGTCAACCATTCTGCTAGGATGGCCTGAGTTTCTGCGAGCTCCCATGCACTGTCTATCCACCTTTCCTTCACTCTGAGACAACAGCTAAGATGCAAATTTTCCAACTATATCTTGGTAGCATGGCCTAACAGCCAACAATCCAACCACAGCAGTGTTACCGCCAGTGTGCTCAGTGGTGTCAGGAAATTACCTATTTCATTCAATTCTGCCCTTATTAATGTATCTGACAGCATATAAGAAAGTGTTTTCCTTTTTCTGTTGGACATTAGCAGTTAAATGGAAGGCTCTTAGCATCACAGGCTAGCCTGGAGCTCCTTACAAACTAGAAATTTGTTTCATATACCAGTCCAGATTTTTATTTTTGTTTTTCAGTAAGTGGGATAATGGAAAGCTTAAGATGATTCTGGTGATAAATGTAACTCTGAAAATTAATACAAATGGAACAAAGATTAATATTTTAGGTACTCCAAAAATAACAAAACTTAATTTTAACCAGAAGCTCACTATACTTAAGCCAGTCAACAATTTGTTCAACTGTGAAGAAAAAGAAACTACAAATGTAAAAATTCAAGAAATACATCAACATAAACTACTGCCATAAGGCAAAATAATATTAGGACTTGGGATTTTATCATTTTTTAAAAATCTCCTAGCAAAGGTATACCTACCCCATACTATATAATAAATCTATTGATACACATATTTGAATTCTATTTCTACTACTGCCGTGGGTCACTTAATGACAGGGGTATGTTCGGAGAACTGCTCCCATCAGCTGATGTCACTGTGTGACTGTACCAGACTGTACTTACACAAAGACCATTATGCAATATAGTCTTACAAGACCACTGTATTTTTACTGACCAAAATATCACTATGTGGCACTTCACTATCTTCATCTAGCTACAGGATTCCAGAAGATGGCCTGTGTCTTGTATGTTAGCAGAAGCAGTTTGTAAGTATTTCATGGAGGCTTCATATTCATACAAGTTAATATATATATACAAGACTTCTGTACTATAATCAGTAGCCTACATAACATCCTGGGTTTCTCAGTAGCATCCTAGGCAACTCTAGTCCTTTGCATAGAGAAAAAGATTCTACAATTCCAAGAATTGTATCTTAGATAAAATTTAGTGAGGACCTTGAATAAAGCCAATCCTGTAATAAAATGATGTTGGCTGTGCTTGGGGTGATCAATGAAAGCAGGCTTGGAACGCAGTAAGTTCTGCAATGAGCATGTGTCTTTTAGGTTGAAAGTGTTTGTCACTGATAAGATGTGGCATCTAAGGAAAAGAGGCCTCACTGAGTATAATCCATTAATAGGCAACTTTCAGCCTCTCAGTTTCTCTCCAGGAGCTGCCCTAGAAAGCACTGTAAGATCTTGATCTATGTTCTTCCTTCCCTTCTAAGATTTAGATTATTTTGATGGGCCACCCAAAACAATTTCTACACAGCAGTTACTGCTACAGGCTTTTAAAGCAGTCCTTATTTGAGTCAACTTAATTCATTAAAAGCTGTGATCTTGGGCAAATTTATTGTCTCAACTTTTTTTGGTACCTGGGATCGAACTCAGACCCTTTCAGGGCAGGCGGCAGAACCACTGAGCTAAATCCCTGGCTTGGGCACATTTATTAAACAATCTCTAAACTCCATTTTACCACTTGTAAAATGGCAATTAATGTTCCTCCCTCGGCACTGTGACTAATCCTACTTCAGGATTCAGTGGAAACAGTTTGTGTAAACAGATTAACAAAATGCTAACTTGCACAAAGTCCATGCTCCATAAAAGTCACTCTTCAGATCAATCACTTAACACTGTTAACACTTTTGATTTTGATATAATTTCAACCTTGCAGTGAAGTTGGACGAACAGCACAAATCCACAAATATCAACTGTTTATCTACTATCACATTTATGATTCCCTTGGAGTCACTTTTATGTGAAAGTAAAATAGGATAAAACATAATGAAAATTGGCCACACCCCATCTCTTCTGTCTCTCTGCCAGTCTGGGGAACACTGGAGTTCTTGGGGGGCTACCTCAGCATCTTCCCTTTCCTGAAGACAGGAACATTTTAGGGTTGCGGGTGCCACTCATACCCCAGAGTCTCAACCTAAAACCCACTCTGGGCCTAGACCCCACCTTGCCTCCTCACACAGTAAATGGGAGTAAAGAAATAAGGACTGAGTCAAGTGCTCTGAGACTTGAGGACCTCGAGTCCCTACAGACCTTGAGAACACACTGTGGTCTCTCTGAGTCACAAGTTCTAATGTTCTAGTAAACTGACTGAACATGTGCACAGTGCTGATTATCTAAGATTCACCACCCAGTGTTTGCAGAATCACAGGTTTGTCAAAAAGAAGGAATGGTGGGTTCTCTGGAAAGATAGCCACAATTCAAGAGTAGACAACAGCATTATAGCTAGAGAGGAAGAACTGCTCTCTCAACACTGGTTTAGGGTCAGGGACATCTCAATCACTTCTGTGTAATCAAGAGGATCAGGTAAATCAGCTGACTGCTTTGCGGGACAAAGGTACATGTACATATGTTCATTCATTTTCAAATCTCAACCCCTAAGGAAAAATGAAAACTGTATTATCAATCACCAATGCCTACTACTCATTCTTCTCTAGTCATAATTTAGGATTATGGTTTGGGAAACTTTTTAATTAAAAACAATCAATACACATGATTTGATAAGTTTAATGATCAAAAATCAACTGCTATGTGGGCCACATAGCAAGTTCAAGACTGGCCTGGGTTACAGAGCAAGATCTTGTCTTTAAAAAAAAAAATTGCTCAATAAATATGACATATGATCTATCAAGTGCTTCTGGTAGAGCACCTTACTTAATCTTCACCATACCCTGGACAGTCAGTTGTAGTATTATGTCCACTTTTATGATTCACACCCTGATCTGAGAGTTAAAATTCTCAGCCAACACACCACCACAAAAATAACTGTCCTCACCTTTGTGGGAGATAAAGGATCTTAAGGATGAAAAACAGACCAAATTTATCTTAGGTACCAAGACATCCCTAGATACCTCATAAATACAGCAGGCATAAACAGTAAGAACAAAAATAACCTGGGCTAATACTATATTACAAGAGGGTATATTATTAAGGGTGTTCTTGGTTTCTTAATGCATTTTTGTTTATTTAATACAAGTTTCAGAGTTGATCTAGGTGGCAATATTAGCACAAAGGTTTGCAGGCAGATTCTGGAGTATTACAATCTGGATTTATTTACTCTTTATGACACTGGGCAACTTAACCCCTCAGCCCTCTAAAGTCTCTTTAACTGTAAAAATGGGGGTAACAATTATATGAATACCTGGAGTGGTTCTGATGAGTTAATGAACCAACCCATTAAAATACTCAGTATAAGTTGGGAGTATGGCTCAGTGGTAGAGCCTGTGCTTATGTGCAAAGCCCCAGCCTCAATCCTCAATATGGAAGTACACACATATATACACATGTACACACACACACAAACACACAAAACCACTCAGTACAATACCTAGCCAACTGGAAATGCTCAATAGCTATTAGTTAGTCATTACGATTATTACTGTTGTTTTAAAGTTGTTTTGGTCTTTCTGTGCCTCAACACATTTAAAGGGCAGAGGGTTCTGTGTCTTAATCTAGACTTTGAAATTTTCAGGATGAGCCTGCATCATTTTTCTGACAAGATCAATATACCTACAATTAGTCAAAGCCAAATTTCAAGCATAAACAAGGTCAAGCACACAAGAATATAAAGTACTGAAATAGAAACTTTGGTTTCAACACACTGCCGGTTCCACCCATAAATAAAGTTAACTTGCTAGGACCACACATTTAAAAATACATCACAAGGGCCGGGGATTTAGCTCAGTGGTTCTGCCGCCTGCCTCGCAAGCTCAAGGTCCTGAGTTCAATCCCCGGTACCAAAAAAAAAAAAAATCACAAACTAAGATAGATAGATAGATAGATAGATAGATATATGCACACACACACACACACACACACACACATACTGGTACCAGAGATCGAACTCGGGACCTTGCGCTTGCAAGGCAGGCAGAAAGGTATATTTTTTACTGTATATCTGTGCTCAAATTCATTTTATTATTTACTTAGTGCACTGGCAGGAAATGCTTTGAGAATTAAAAGCATGCTTATAATTATTCAAGGGACTTCTCAGTACTTACTTGCTTAGTATTATGCTAAAGGTGTTTAAGAGTTAAGTGTGTTGACTATGTAAAGGTGCAAACTTCCAATGATGAATGTCATTATATTGTATACCTAAAATGTACCAATGATTAGAATGAATAATCGATAATGCAAAATAGGAAGAAAAGGTCCAAAGGGGTAGGGGTAGTTAGAGAGGCAGGGGAAAGAAAAGAAGGGAAAGGAAAAAATGATGAGAAATGGAAAAAATGGAAATAAAGTCTTTGTAAATAGGGAAGGGTGGAGGGCGTGAAGGGAGGGCTAGGAATGGGGAAAAAATAAGAACCAAGATGCATTATGTAAAGGTACAATTCCCAGTGAAAAAAAAAAAAAAAAAGAGTTAAGTGTGTTGAAATAATATGCACATCTATAATTATACTCAAACATAAACAGATTCTAAAACACTATGGTTTCTTTCAAAAGGATAAAAAGGGAACAAAGTGTACTTTTTAAAAGGTTAAGGTAGTCCCCCAAACCTGCTGCAGAACTAGGAGGAAAACTAATTACCAAGACATCATGTACCCTTTATCAGACATACTGCAAAGATCATGTAGAAGTCTCTAACTTTTAAAGTTGAGAACAGCAGGAACAGTAGGTATCATGTCAGTATTAACCCATGTAGCTAATTCTCTGCCTTTCCCTAACAACGACTGATGTGGAAGCATAAGTCACCCACAGTCCTTGCTCTGTAGCAGTAGGTTCTTTGCCCAACCCCTGTATTGACAAAATACACAGTGGAAACAAGTCCAAATCCACCACACCACCTCTGCTGCCTCTTCACTAACTGCAGAACCCAGGAGCAGAGACAGGCAACCAGAAGAAATTTCCTTTATGCCTCCACTATAAGCCCTATCATGGGAGCCTGCATGTACCTTTCCACTTAGTGTCTGCATAACTCAGGTAGAAATGATCTATCAAACAATAAAAACATGTGGTTGACTGGAACAAACAAAAGAATAGATTCTAAAAGAGTTATGAAGGAAGGCATGATGGCACACACCTGTAAATCCAGCACCCTGGGAAGTTCAGGTAGAACAAGTTTCACCTTAGCCTAGTCAACTTAACAAGACGTTGTCTCAAAATAGGGGGAAAAAAATGTGAAAGGATGGGGAAGGTAGCTCAGTGCAAAGAACCTGGGTTCAATTCCCAGTACAACCCCCCAAAAAAAGTTTTCAAAAAATGTAAAAACCGTTATTAGAAATAAACTACCACTGAGTAGTCAGCACATAGCAGCTAAAATTCAAGTCAGCACACCAATGTTTTGTACTATTCCACACATGGGAACATTACTGTTACTTACATTTAACTTGCTTTTTTTTCCCAAATAAACCATCACACCCACTACAGGTAAAGGTAATCTTTACAGATGAATGATGTCCCTACAACCAACAGTAGTTGGCCTATGAAGCCCACAATCCTGCCCACCCGAAGGAGAGAGGACAAACTCTGGGGAACTGGACCAAGTCACAACAGACACCACAAAGTCCTAGGAGAGACAACAGTGGGGGAAAGAAGTACCCATGGGATAAACTCCAAACCAAAGACTGTGCACAAAAACAACGCCCAGTCTACACCCCCCCCAAATGGGTACTATTCCTTCTGTAAGCTGACAAAAACAAAAATACGAACACTTTCTGGAAAACAAAAGTGTTTCAAGGTTAATGTTCCAGATTTTCATAATCTGTTATCTCATATAATACCTACAATTCAGAAGCTTTTCTGGATTTCTCAATCAGCACCTCTCATTTGTCACCAGCAACCAATCATGCAGTATAATACACTTTTTATCACTGAACAAAGTGGCTCTGAAGCTGACTGGTTGATACATACTCCACTAAAAACCAGGTAGTTATTCTGACCAAGGCCACTATTTTTCTGTGCAATTATGTAAATAATTTATTCATTTCTACCATACTTAAGACTGCAGTTATCTTCTAAACCACACTCCCTCCAAATGAGAAGCACAATCCTGAGACCAGGTGGCACCTACTAGCTATTTCCTGGGAGCCCAAGGACCTTGTTCCAATATGTAACTAGCAACAGAAAGTGGCCTCCCTAAGAAAAGACAGAGAACAAACATGGCAAGGTCTGGTAACCACAGGATTCTGAGCTCAAACTTATGGTGAAGAAACTCTTACAAAGTGCTAAACATGAGGCAGGTAAAAAGAAAAGTGCTGCTTATTAGGAAAGCAACAATGTTTCCCTCCCTGCCCTCAGGGCTCACTATACACTAACATTTTTGGGAGGAAGCTAGCAGATTATTTTTGGAAAGTTTTGGAATGACATTAGCAATGGAAAGAAGGCTGAAACAATGGTTATCATGGACCATTATCAACAACCTCAGTCATATGTCCCAAGAACTCATGATCTTCCTCCTCAAATCGGATCCATGTCAGGTGCCCACTGTCCCTATGAACAGTATCACCAGCCAGCCACATACTAGAAATCTCAACCCCTAAGATCTCTCTCTCCCAGGACACATCTAACCTCAAGTCTGATTCTCCTAAATATTTCTCAGATCTGTGCCCTTCTCTCTGGCCCCATGGCCAATCTAGCTGCAATTCCACCATCCCGTGAATCACAACAAAAGCAGGTAGGGTATTATCCACAACCTATTCCTCCTTCCTCCATCCACCCACCAAATCAATCTTCTTCAAAACATAATTCTGTTCATGTCAAAACTGCTTAACACTCATCAGTGACTCCTACTGCTTTCTTCAAAAATCTGAAATTCCTTGAGGTAGGAAGATCCCAAGTTTAAGTTCTGCCTGGGCAACTTAGCATAACCCTGTCTCAAAATGAAAGGGGTGAGGGGGAGAAAGAGGGGGAAGGGGAAAGGAATGGGGGAGGGGAAGGAGGGGGGGAGGGGGGAGGGAGAGAGAGAGATAAAAAGTGAGAGACAGAGAGAGAGCGCAGGCAGGCAGGCAGGCAGGCAGGCAAGCAGGAGATGTATTTCAGTGCAAAGGCCCTGGGTAGTTTAACCCCCAGTACTACCATCACCACACACACACACACACACGCATGCCCCTCAAATTCCTTGCCCTATAAACCCTGCCACAAGTTGGATACTGCCTGCCTCCTCTGCCTCCTGAGTCTCCTCTTGAAGCTCCCTGTGAAGTCCTCAAACTGCAACCTCCCCAGGTTAGTTGGCACTGCCTGAGATGTCCTCATCCTTTTCCTACTGTCACGTGGGATGTCAGTGCTAAAGTTACTTCCTAGGGAGTAAAGCCCCATACAAGTGGTGGAATCTCAAAGTCACCAGCTCTCACTCTCATGCTTCCTGTATCCACTGCACAGCACCTATAACCTTGTCACAGCTTTATTTTTTTGTAGATCTACCATATCTTCTCATGTCACCACTGCTCCCAGTTTGTAGCAATGCACCTTTCAATAAATAGTCGAATTGATGAACAAGAAAACAGATTACACAGGAAAACTAATCAGCATCCAGATTCACTTGGCACAAGCCAGGAATGATACCTACACAGGTAGTGTGAGGCTCAAAGGGACACTTAAAATAAAAGTCTCCAATTCCTTATTAGCATAAGCAAACAAGCCTGAGAACCAATCACCCTTTCAGCCTTTTACCAAGTATGTTTCTTCATTAACGGTCTACATTTTTATTTTTTAAATGATGTTCTTAATTTTCAAAGTAAAAACAAAACAAACCTACCAGAAGATACTTCTCTGAGAAAACAATCATGTCGCCATTCACCTAACATTAGTTAAGATGTACAGGAATCTATTTATGATAATGAATACATGCTTCTAAACTGAAAACAGTAATCAAATCTTGGAATAATTATCTCTGCATTTTTCTAGATGGATAATCATAGTTTTAAAAAAAAAGAAATTTTCAAACACAGTATAGGCAAATTATTATTGGCTTAAGAGCTAAATTCTCATATGCTGTAGAAGCCCAAAGCCAGAGGCACTTTTGAATCACACAGGAAGGAGAGCTAGACTATTCCATAACCAGCTCAGTCACCCAACAAAGAAAGAAAAACCCAGGGCATCTCCTGCATGGCACCATGGTAGGCACCAGGAAGACAACTGCAACTAAGAGCTCTGCAATATCTGGGTGACCAGCCAGAGGCAGCTTGTTTAATTAATCTCTCTGGGCTCTAGTTTCTTAATTTGAAAAATGAGAAAGTTCAACTGGCTCTCCAAGGTCCTCACATTCTACATATCCAAAGACTCTAATGATTATAAAATTAATTTCTATTTGACAATATCATTCTGATTTTGTATTATCAGATGATTTCATTTAAAACTATGAATATACTGATGAAAGTAACATAGAACAGTAATCACCACCCCGGCTCTTCACCACCATCACAATCCACTATGAACTGCTATACCTGCAACCTGGCTGATACTCAAAATGAAATAATTTTTCTACAAAACAAAGATGGAATAACTTAAGTGATCATTCTCAATTTCTTTTATATTTTAACATTATCCATCATCTTCGAAGGTCAAAGATTTGGCCAAAGTTTTCTCAAGAAAGAAGAATAGTTTATCTTTCCTATGAAGCCATAATGGTTTTAAAAACCTGATAAGAAAGAAGAATGCTAAGTGCTACACAAATGTGTCCAGGTGAAGGCAACTGAGATTCACAGAGGATCAACCAAAAATTTTTCTCTGACTTACAGGAACACCCTATTTCGTGAATTTAGCTATGCAGCCTATAAGTGTGTGCCAACTTGCTTTACATGTAGAAATCATTTAAATTCTGGAGTGATCTTCTTATGAAGTTTTAAGCATCATTTTTTTGTACTGACATTTTGCTTACCCCTGACTAAGCACTTTTATTCTTGTAATTCCTTATTTACAGTGGATGGCCGTGGTGCTCAATAGCAACCCTAAAAGGCTATCCCTAAATAATGAAGGATAAATGACAACCAGTCCCTGTAAAATTAATCTTTAAAAAGTCAAAGACAGGGCAGGGGATTTACCTCACTAGTTTTGTCACCTGCCTCGCAAGCTCAAGGTCCCGAGTTCAATTCCCAGTACCAAAAAAAAAGAAAAACCCCAAAACAACAAAAAAGTCAAAGACAAGCATTTGCTTATCCACAGAAAGAACTGTCTCTCCTAACAGATGGTAAACTCTCTGAGGGTAAACACTATCTCTAATTTATACTGTTTTGCACACAGATGGCTTGCCAAGGTTTGCTGAATGGAAATGAACTAAATGGATGGTGACCGGACAGCAAGTATCAAACTTTTTCCTACATGTAATTCTAGGGTTAAAGGACTACTCTAAATATGTCACATTCACTGCTCTTACAAGTTACACAGCAGGTACACAGATGAAAACATCCTTGTTCTTTTGACCCAACTGCTTAAAAACTGTGTTTAGTGATTGTGCGTCTGTCAGGAAAAGGCTGTAACATCTATTTCGTGTGTACTATTAAAGAGATACGTCCCACAGCGTTCATTTTAACTCAATAAAAGTAAAGCTATCTTTTTTTTTTTTTTTTTTTTTTTGGTACCAGGGATCGAACTCCGGACCTTGTGCTTTACAAGGCAGGCAGCGGAACCACTAAGCTAAATCCCCGGCCCAAGAAAAGCTATCTTAGAAGACTCTCCTTTTGGACACATTCCTGTAAGTCAAACCATCTAAAAACTAGACCAAGTCCAGGTGAATCTATGGAAGTATTATTTTAAAACTAAGTTACTGAATATATTTTTTTGACTTTCATATTTTCAACTTATGGGGGGAAAAGTGTTAATTCTTTCCTTGAAAGAAAAAATCATTTTCCTATTCCACTTTCCATGTTAAGACACAAAAGGAATTTTTTTTAAACTAATTTAAAAATAAATCCATTTATTAAACCAATAGAACTAGAGTTTAGAGTACACATGTCAGTTTTTCAAAAGTATATTCATTTCTGATCTAGTAACTCATTTGAATCTTGGAAGCATAAACCTAGGATAGAATTCATCAAATTTCAATTTAGTGACTTGCACAGAGGGAGAAAATAGGAAATATCAAGAGAATATAAATAATAAAACCCATAGTGCGAGAAAACAATCTCCATTCCTGAGTGTCATACTGAGGAAATTCACCTGTTACAAGTTTTGACAAAAATCCACTATGTCCCTTAAGCAGATTACCAAAAAAGGGAGAGAATACCATATTCCCACTGCTGCACACAATTTTAAATTTAGCTCCTAGAATCTGCTGTTCAATCCCTTTCCCATTTCCAAATTCTCATCCTACTTTTAACTTTTCTCCTACAGAAGAGTTTTTTAGGAAATATAAACTTAGTGGGCAAATAATGGGCAAACTAGAAGAAATAAAATGCCTCCTACTTGTCACCTAGAAAGGCAACCCGAGTCCTACCCCGTGCCCTATGCAGCTAGCTTTCAGCCTCTTTATTATCATTGTCAATGAATGGGCCCCAGTCAAATGAAAGCTGCCATTTTAGGGTAAAGACTGGAGGGCTTCTGTTGTGCAACAGCAAGACAAAAACACTGCGCGACAGATGTACTCTAGGGGATGGGGGAAGGATTCAACTTCATAAAATCACTGCTCAAGTTATTTCCGAAATACGAATCACCCAGTACTTGGACATTACTAGAATCTAAATGTAATTATAACAGGGATAAATCAGGTACCCATGCTGCTAAAGTCACAGTCGCTAAGATTTTTTGCCATCGTTAGAATGGATCTGGGAGGAAATAAAGACATGTATTTCCTCCTATTGATTATCAGGCATGATGAGTTTACACCCCCACCCCTTTACTGAGAGAATCGGGGGAATGTAACACTCAACCCCACTGTAAATACGGCTTAAAATAAAATTTTTAGAAAATAAAAACCAGGGCCTTCACATAATCCTTTAAAAATAAAGATTATTTAATGTGTTCCAGAAACCAAGCCCAGAAGACAGACACATTTTGAGTTATTTAAATCGATTGCTAGATAATATACAATGGGAAACTAAAAAGTATACTTAGCAAGTGGAGAGCTGGATAGTGTATCTAATTCTAGCAATTCAAAAGGAAACTCTCCATGTGGGTCGCTACTTTTCTTTTGTCCATTGTCTGTTCAGAAGAGGGGGAAAAAAACTAGTTTAAAACCGAGGCGTGAACAGTCTCTGAAAGTGACCTCCGGGGAAACCGTCCTGCCTAGCCTGAGCACTCCCCGCGCCGCCCGCTCCACGGGGGCGCTCACAAAGCCGGCGGCTGGCCGCGAGTTTGGGGTGCGCTCCCACGGCGCGGGGCTACTGGAGGCAGGGCCATCCGGAGAAAGGCGGCTCGGTAATGATGGCTGCTCTGGGCTGGCGGCTCCTTCCCCCGGAGCCTCCCGACCGGCCCCCCCACCGCCGCCCCGGGTCCGCCGCCCCCCCCCAGGCCGCGCTCGCCCCGCGCCACTGCGCCCGCCCCGCACCGCTGTCCACCCGGTGCCCGCGCCCCCGCCCGGGCCCCGCGTCCCCGGCGAGCCCCGTCCCTGGTGCGAACCAAACAAACAACGCGTCCCCCGCCGCCCTCCTTCCTCTCCTCACTGACCGCTTGGCCTCCAGCCACCTCGACTGTTCACGCTCCGAGCCGCGGCTCCCTGAGGGGCAGAGCGCACCCGGGACAACCGGGGGCCACCTGGTAACCCCCCCCGCGCTGACCCCCTACAGGCTGGGGGGAGGGGGCCGGCGGAACCGAGTTGCTTTCGGGGGTTAAAGTCGCTATTATGCAGCCGCCGCCACCGGCCCGGCCAGCTCGGCAAGGTGGGGTCCTCTCCTCCCCGCGCTCGTCCCGGCCGGGCTCCCTTTCTTCTCGCGCACTCGAGAGCCGCCGGGAGCCTCCGGTTGCGGGCTCGCAACTCCGCGCCCGCCGCAGGCACCGGCGGAGCTCAGGACGCCCTCCGCACCGCGTGTTCGCGCCGCCTCCGCCCCACGCGGCGCCCCGCGCACTTTCCCCACCGCCGACCCACCTCGCCGGTGGCTGTCCCCGCGCGGGTGGCGCCGCCGCGCCGGGAGGGACGCACTTTGTTCGCGCCGGTGCGGCCGCCGCTCCCGGCGAGTGCGGCGTGGTCCGTCCGGAGCGGGGAGCGGGGAGCGGGGAGCGGGGGGCGGGGGCGGGAGGCGGGGGTCGCCGCCGTCCCCGCTTAGCCGCCCCGCGCCCGCGCGCCCATCGCCCGCTCGCGCTGGAGTTGGAGCCCAACTTTTCCTCCTTCCCTTTTCTTTCGAATGAGGCCGGTAACTCGTGCTCGGCGCCGGCGGGAGGAAATGCGCTCGCGCTCCCCCCGCGCGCAGACACGCTCCCTCCTGTCCCCCGGCCCCCCCAACGCCGGCAGGACAACAAAAAGCCATTTACATGCGAGGAAGTGACCCTCGGCCGCACCGCGCGCCCCCGCCGTCGCCGCCGGCCCCGCGGACGCAGGCAAAAGTTGGGGCGCCGCGCTGCGCTCGGGGCGCAGGTTCGGGCCCCACGGGCGGCGGTGCGGGCGGCGCAGCGCTCCTCGCCGCCCGGCCCCCGTCCGCCCGCGCCCCGCGCCCCGCACACGCCCAACTCTTCGCCTCAACTCCGCGCGCGGCCCCAGCCCCGGCCCGGGGCGATTTCCTGCCGCTGCCGCCGCCGCCGCCCCTCCCGGACGCCGGGCGAACTCTCGCGCTCACCAGGTCGGTCGGGCGATCGGTCGGCGCCTCCGCTGCCCCGTGCCGAGGGGAAACAAAACGCAGAGCGGGCTCGGAGTTGGCCGGCGGCCGCGGCCAAGGCGCGGAATCCACGGGCGCGGAGTTGGCCGGGGGCGAACGCGGCTCTGGCGAGTTTCAGGGTCTCCGGGTCCCCGGGCCGCCTCCTCCGCGGCGCTCCTTTGTGTAATTTCACTCGATTCAAGTTTAATCCGATAGTTCCCGAGCACGAGCGCGTCCGCACCACCAAGGCTCAACCCCCGCGCCGCCGCCGTCGCCGCCACCGCTGCCGCCGCGGCCCCAGCACGCCAGCGCCTGCGCGCGCCCAGCACGCCGCGCGCGCCCGAGGCCGCGGGACCGCGCGCACCCGCCGCCGACTCTCCGTCGCGCGCCTGCGCCCGCGCCCGCGCGCCGCCACCTGACGTCAGGCGCGCCTGGCATAATTTATGCAAGAATTCGGCCGGGGTGGCGGAGGCCGAGGGAGAGGCCAAGAGAAAGGGGGCGGTGCGGGGCTGCGGGGCCGCGGGGCGAGGGCTGCGGAGGGCGGGCTAGGCGCCACTTCCCGTCCCCGGGCGTGCGCCGCGCTGCTGGCGGCTCTCTTCGCCGGCGGGTGCGCGGTCGTTGCGCAGCCTTTCACGCCGGGCGGCTCGGAGCGCTCGGCTGCGGTGCCCCGGGCGCGGGCTGGAGACGGTGCCACGTTTCCCCGCGCGGCAGCTTCCCGAGACAGGGTGCGCCGCCCGGGGGCAGGAAACGGAGGCTCCGAGCCGGCAGCGAGCCTTCGGCCACTGCGCGGACGGCGGCGGCTCGGGTGTTTGGGTGTCTCTTCTGCAGTTATCCTTCAACTTGAAATTATTTTCCCACATGAAATTATTTTAGAATGGACACATTCTGTTTCAAACAGATTCATTCCTGCTTCTCTACATTGCTTTTCCTGCCTCCCCCGTGATTGGAGAGTCGGATCCACCACTAAATAAAAAACTTCAATGGCATGGATTTGTGTTGAAATTGTTACCATGCCCCCCCAAAAAGGCGAGAGAGCGCAATGGTTATGAAACAAAGAAATATGATGTGTGCCCATTATTAAACGTGTCGGGACTGGAATGTTTTAATTATTTTTTGACCAATATGGCACTTGTATATGATCTAGTCTTAAATTTCTGACCACCTTCTTTTATTTCTCTTTCTGGTACAAAATACTAATCTTGGAGAAATTTTTTTTTTATTAATTGTCCTTTTAGGAAATAGATCTTCAAAGATTTATTTAGCACCTTCGGTATGCAAAATAACAAGCAAGTATAATTTATAAACCGTCAACAGTTGTAAACTAAAATGATCTTATTAGGTTAAAGTTTGCACTTATTTTTAAATCAAGGAAGGAACTTGTATCAAGCAACTGTCCTGTGACAGAGTGGAGCAACTTGCTATTAGAATGATTCAAAATAAACTGAGGAAAAACGGAAAAACTAAAATGTACTAATCTCACTCATGATTTAATGGTCAAACTACCTATAGAGCTGAGCCTGGCATGACAATATTTCTGTTTGGACAAAGGATTTATTGAAAAATTTCTTGTGTGAGTACTACAACTATTTAATGACTTAATTTGATTATCCTACTTATAAAAATATTTACTAATACTAATAATTTTATAAGTGTTTGTCACCTTATACTTGGCTTATGAAAATATACTGCTTTTGGCTCTCTTTTACGTCATAATTGAGTGTGTTTTAAAAGAAATGAGCATTTTGACCAAGGAGCTTACAGATAAGCAGCAGAAAGATTGACACCACTGAAAGCATTGTGACATTAAGAAATCTGAAAATACTAAAAGTAAACTTTACTCTTTTTATAGCCCCATATCATAAACCAAGAATCAAGTTGGCAATTCTGAGGCTAAACTCCCTTTTCTATTTCAATAAAAGCATATCGGGATGCCTTGGCATGTGTGTGCATGTGGTGGGGGGGGCGCTATTGTAGACAGGACACATGTTTAGAAGGAAATCACTAGTGCCTAACTATATTAAAATACATTTTAAAAAATAATGTGACATAGAGGAAATTTTCCTATTTGTTACAATATATTCAAGCTCAACATCAGATGTGCATCTACTTCAAGGCAATTTACACACTAAAAAAGTTACATCTACCTATTGTGAAAGCATAACGTAACAGCTAACTTGTGAACAACAAATAGCATTGAGTAACTATGAGGAGGTTCCCCTGTATCCCTGTACATTTAGCCAGAAAGTTAGGCAATTTCTTCTCGTAATATACTGTGCTAGAAATGGTTGAACCAGTATACACTGGAAATGCAGCCTCCAGCCTCTCTCTAACTTACTCTCCTTCTTTACTGTGGTCATTGTCCTGAGTCAGAAAGAAGTGAAAACTTTTAGGGATGGTGTTGCTGTGGAACTCTAAGGGCCTGGAAGAGCAGAAACGCTCGGGGCAAACTCCTAAACAGAACTGACCTACCCAAATCCCAGTTCCCAATCACCCTCACCATTTTTTTTTTTTTTTTTTTTTTTTGGTAGCAGAGATCAAACTCAGGACCTTGCACTTGCAAAGCAGGCAGCTGAACCCCTGAACTAAATCCCCAGCACCCTCACCTTTCTTACTCCTGAAATGTTCTCTCTCCATTTGCTTCACTATTGAAGTTTTCTCAGTGACAATAATTTGAATTCACAAGCTTTCCCTTTAAGTATGCAAATATCTTAGAGCAAGATAAGGTGATAAGGGTCATTCACAGATGAGTAAAAATTAATTCAATGAGTCTTTATTTTCCCCAACACCTAGTTGAAAGTGACAGATTTAAAGGGCCGGGGATTTAGCTCAGTGGTTCCACCGCCTGCCTCACAAGCTAAGGACCCGAGTTCGATCCCCGGTACCAAAAAAAAAAAAAAAGAAAGAAAGTGACAGATTAAGAGATATAGTCATTGCTTCAAAATTGAGTGGCCAAGAGGTTCCAAGCTAGTTCTAGATCCTGAAAATAGAGCAATGAACAAAACATACATTTCTTGCCCTCATGGAGTTTACAATCTAATGGTTTGGGAGATTTGGTCTTTTTTGGATTTTGAGTTGTGTTTGTTTGTTTGTTTGTTTGTTTGTTTGTTTTTCAGTACTGGGGACTGAACCCAGGGCCTTCACACTAAGCTACATCCCCGGCTGTGTTTTATTTTTTATTTTGAGACAAGTTCTCACTAAATTGCCCAGACTGGGCTTGAATTTGTGATCCTCCTGCTTCAACCTCCCAGAGTGCTGGAACTATAGGCCTGCACCACCACACCTGGGTGGGTTGAAAGTTTGGCTTTAGCGATAGGAAAGAATGGTCATTTTGCAGTCCAAGTAACTGGAGAATACAGGTCTGAGTTAGTTGTAGGCAGGAAATTGTAGAGACCTGGAAATGGGGCACTAACTGATGGAGTGGGCACCAACAGAGAGCAGTGGAGAAGCCAAAGATATCATGACCAATTACAAGAAGGTTTCCTAAACCATGTGGGATAGTTCACACTTGTCATCTCAACACTTTGGAGGCTGAAGCAGAAGGGTCTCCATTTCAGTGCCAGCCTGGGCCACACAGAGTTTGAGGCTAGCCTGTACTGCACAGTGAGACTGTTTAAAAAAAAAGGGGCTGGGGGTTTAGCTCAGTGGTTTCGCCGCCTGCTGCGCAAGCGCAAGGACCCGAGTTCCATCCTCGGTACCAAAAAAAAGCAAACAAAGTTTCTAGGCCTCATGAAATGACAGCAAAGTCTCCTAAGAACTTGGGTCATAGTAACTGACCTGTAACTCCACTCCATTACTGATTAGACAACTAAATCTTCATCTCTGGGAAAACAGCCCATAAAGTATCAAACTATACTATCTGGGGAAAGAATAGGGAAGGATAATGTGCACATCCAAAATAACTCGAACTTCTACAACAACTATTAAAACTTGAGCTCAGTCTCTTCTTCCAAACGTTCTAAACTTTAAAGCTGGGCACAGTGGCATACGCCTGTAATCCTAGCACTAGGGAGACTGAGGCAGGAGGATGACTGGAAGTTGGAGGCCTGCCTGGGCGACATAGTGATTTCAAGGCCAGCCTGCATTACAAAGCAAGACCTTGTCTCAAAAAACCAAAAGCAAAAGTTCTAAACTTTGAAAAGTTACGTGAATTACACTAACTCCAGCCTTGAGGGCATATTTTCATGAATTTTTAGAATTCATCTTTTGCAATCATGTTTATAATCAAATTGTAAGTCCTAAAAACTCTCTTTACAACCATATCTCTTCTTTCCACTAAAAACTGTGTTATTCTACTTTGTCATTTACCAAATTTACATCCAAAGGACTGTGGCTAGCTCCAAATAATACATTTTGCCTTTAAATGGTGAATATTTACTGCTCTTGAAGCTATAGAGAAAAATAAAGATATAGCTATGTAGAAGATAATGAATACTGTACTAAAGAAAACACCCCAAACAAAAATCTAAGAAACTTTTCCTGCATTGCTGCAGTATTAGGACAATCTTGGGTGATTTTCTTTTTCATAAAAGAAAGAACCCAGTTGGAAATGTAAGTGCTGGTGTAGAAAACTGATCACATCACTTTACACTAAAACATTCCTAAGTTACAGCTGCTTGTGTGATTTTACCTTTTATTAGTTATGCTGCTTTAAATTTCCTATTTGGTCACTCTTATGCCAATTGAAACATACCTGGCTTTGGTTCTTTTGAATATTACTTTGTTTAGTTTGTTCCCCTATGTTTCTAACATAGATAGTATCTGAATATGAATTGGTCCACTTATTTTTCTGATGATTCTTTTCTTAAGTTATTGGTGGGGCAACCCTCATGTACTTTTGTATTTATCAAGAATATGTGGTACAAAATGTTTAGCAATAAGTCCACAGTTTCTCTTGAATAAGCAGATAGTGTATTGGTTTAAACATCATTAGATAAAATTCCCATTTCATCTCCATTAGCCCAAGAATATTGTAGAAGGCCATTTTGCTGGCAACTGTCAAAGCTGATAAGGTTGAGATATCAGTAAAAAGAAAACCAGTAGGGGCAGAATTCCACCATTGTTGCCTCTCAGAGACACCAAGTTTAGGTGAGTTTGAACCATTCTTTCAGGAAACATTTATTGAATACTTACAATGTGCCATACTGTCTATTAGCACTGGGGGAATGGCAAGTCCTAGTCCTCAAGGAGTTCATGGTGTGTGGCAATGGAAAGAAAGGAGCAATTCTTGCTGCCTGGGACAGCAGAGCAGGCTTACTAGAATATAGAACCTTGCACTGAATCTTGAGGAAGCATAGGAATCTGTCACAACAGGGAGGGTCATGGGAACAAGGGGCACAAAAGGGATTTTTAACAGAGGACAAAGAGACTTGATGGTCCCAAAGCCAGCCAAATTCAGGTTACTGCAAGTGGTTCCATTATGAATGAAACATGGAGGTTGAGCCCCTCTTCTCTGGTGTTCTCTAGTACACATAGTACTGGTTCCCCATGAGTCGGTTGTCCTTCCTTTGTTCTCGCAAAGACTCCAACTCCATCAATACATGCTTATGTTAAATTATTTTTTACTTTTTTTCTATTGGATTGTGAGCTACCTCACAGCAATGAATATCTTGTCCTTTGGCATCCCTGGTTAGCTAGAGCCTCCCTTAGAGAAAGTACTGGGTAAGTGCTTACATGCTTGTATAAGGGGGAAGGATAGGGAGGTAGGAGGGTAGGAGATCACAATGGAAAAACAGAAAGGGCTAAGGAGGCTAGACTTCATCCCAGAAGTTTGAGGCAATCACTGAAGAGTTTTCAGCAAAAGAGAAACAAGTCAGATCAGTGCTACTTCTCTCCAGAATGAAGAAAACTCTTCCCAGAGCAGAAAAAAAAGTAAGGAAGATCTCTGAACACGCACACACACGCGCACACAGAGGAGGGGGCTGGTCATCGGATGGGTAAGAGGAGACAGGAGTAAAGAACCACTCGCACCGTGGCACTGTGCTGGACGGGGAGCAGTGTCCCACTTGGAGGGAGCAGTGACAAAGCATGGAGAGGACGAGTCCTGAGAGGCAGTGCCACCACCTGCACTCAGCTTCTTCGCCTCTCGTCTCATTACTTTGTTACAGAATTTCATGACTTGGGGTCACCAGATTTATCCTAAGTGACACTGGCAGTCTCTTAAGCACATGATTATCCCCATCTCTAGTCTATGGTATGGAGACTCCTAGTAGTAACTTAGTTAAGATACTTTTATAAAACACTTAAACTGGAAAAATACAGTGTATTATTCACCCAATAGTTACTGGACACTTGCTGTATATCAAACACTTGTGCTAGGTAATGTGAACACAGGATTCAAGCAAAGCCTTGGAGGAAGTTCTATGAATCCGGTGGGGTAGGCAGACATTTAAGAATGTAATTACAATCAAAAGCTGTGCCAATGGTGGCATTGCTGGGTACAGTGATAGTCAAGAGGGACAACTAAGTTTGTTTCTGGCCAGACACCAAGGGGAGGCTTCACAGAGTGTATGACATTTAAGTCAAGCCTTGCTAGTCTCTGCAGATGGAGGGGAATGGGGAGGCCTAGCAGGCAGGAAAGCAGGCTGAGATATGCATGGGACAGATGGCTGGTGTCAGCACAGCAAGCAATTTGGCTCAGCTAGAGCACAGCACACACAGGGAAGGAAGTGAGGATGGAAATAAAGAGTAGGGCCAGGTCAGAAAGGGTTTATAGCATATTAAGAAATGTTCATCCCATAGGTCGTGAAGGGCCGTGAAAAATACTTAGTAGGCTGGGCATTGTGGTATGATGTAATCCCAGCTACTTGGGAGGCCAACCCAAGAGTATTTTCAGTTTGAGGCCAGCTTGAGCAACTTAATCAGACCCTGTCTCAAAATTTTAAAAGGGGGAGAGATGTAGCTCGGTGGTAGACCACTTACCTAATATGCTCAAGGTCCTAGGTTCAATCACCCAGTACCGCAAAAAAGGGAAAAAAATTACTCAGTAGAAAAAAGTGAAAGCCAATACATATGTGTTCACTGTGTGGACCAAGTCTCAGAGGCATTTCACAGTAGATAGGCATCAGTGATGATCCAGGTATTGCACAGTGAGGTTATAAGGAACAGATGTGTGAGGTATTGAGCTGATGTGTTTGGTAAGCTGTGGTAAATGAGTGAAGCTGGGGTATGACTGGCAAGGAGAAATAAAGATTACTTCTGGGTTTCTCCCCTGTGGATAGATAGCTGGTTGCACCACCAACCAAAACACAGAGTAGGGGCAGGAACAGTTTACAGAGCACAGGGCTTTAGTGTGGAAATTCAAGGTCATTTGTGGAGACCTAAGAGTTGAGAACCTAGAAAACTGATCTGGTCTAGAAAGGTAGGTATAAGAATTCCAAGGTATGAAGTCCGGCAAGGTGGCTCATGCCTGTAAGCCCAGCACTTGGGAGGCTGAGCCAGGAGGATCGGGAGTACAGGCAGTTCAAGGTCACCCTGGGCTACACAGTGAGTTCAAGAACAGCCTGAACTAAATAGTGAGACCCTGTCCCAAAAAACATTGTAAAAAGAAAAGAATTACAAGATATGAACAGCACTAAATCCCTTAGAATGGATTAGATTGCTTGAGGAAGTATGCAACTGGAAAGAAATCCAACAGATGAGAGAAATCTTTTTCAGTGGCCTATTACTTCTATTACTGTATATAAAACCACCCCAAAGCTTAGTGGCTTAAAACAACAAATTATAATTTATCTGGTAGGTTGTTTGGGATTCGTTCAGTTGGAAAAGCTGAGGTAGTGTTCTCTCTCTGTCTCTCTCTCTCTCTTCTCTTCTTCTTCCTCTCCCCTTTTCTCCCTCTCTCCCTCTTCCCTGACTTTGCTACTACATTTTGGTCATCTTGATGACATGTCACTCTTTGTACAGTTTTCCAAGAAGGCAAGGCCCAGTGCATGTACACTTATCAGGCTTCTGCTTGCTACCATGAGCTGATGTTCCATTGACTAAAGTAGGTCCCATGGTCATTCCTGCAATCAGTGTGGCAGGAATAGCACACACCCAAAGGTATGATTCATTGGGGAACACTATTTATTCACGTACACACATGCTAAGAGATAGGCAGGAAGAAATTGTAATGGGAGACCCTAAAAGAGAACCCACTGAAGGAGTCTCAAGGACTCATCCAAAATGAAAAATAAGACATCAAGGTGGAAGAATTTCTAGGAGAGAAGAGATATAGTATCCAATGTCACAGGGAGATCAAGCAGGAAAGGAAGAAGGATATTCATTGAATTTGGTCACTATTAACCTTTTCAGGTTCCGATGTTGAGGGTAGAAGCCAGCCTGCAGAGTATAAGGAGTCACGTGAGTTGAGGGTACATGGGGAGTTGGTGTGGACTCCAGGCCCCTACCTGAAACGTGGCTGTGCAACAAAGAGAGTTGGTACCAAGGAGGAATTCATGTTAAAAAGCAGACAGCAGTTTTTTGTGTATGTATATGTTTGTTTATTTATTTATTTATTTTGTGGTACTGGAGATTGAACCTAGGGCCTTCGCACAAAGCTGCATCCTTGTTTTTTATTTTTTATTTTTATTTTGAAACAGGGCAGTTGAGAAGCTGCTCAGGCTGGGCTTGAACTTGTGATCTTCCTGCCTCAGTCTCCAGAGGAGCTGAGATTATAGGCATGCACTACTACACCTGGCACCTCTCCCTCTGCAAAGCATTCATAATAAATAGAATCTTGGATTCTAGTCTTTCAGATCCTGTACAGACTTTGTCATTGTGCAAGAGAGGAAGGTGAGGCTTTAAGTAGTGCTCCAGGTCACCCTGCTGCAAATGACAAAGATGGAATCCAAGGCAAGTCTTCTGATCGCCAAACCCCCATCATGTAGAAATTTAAGCACTTCCAGAAAGCCACTTGCCTTTATCATGATCCACTGTGAACTTGAACTCCATTGCATCCAACTGTTCATACTTTCCTGTGCATTAGAGGAGAAAAAGTTGCATTTGACTGACAAGACTGCACTGTCACTCCCACAAGATCTTGCATTGGGCTGCAGCTCAGGATAAGATTGACTGGAGAGTTACTCAAGCAATTCTGATTAATCCCTTCTCTTGGTAGAACAACTGGCTTTTCCCTGCCTAACCACCCCCTTTGCAATATGGCAGACACAGGTACCCACATGGGTTTGTGAGAAGTCAAGTCCCTGCCAGCACTAGCACAGTGCCGGGCATTCAGAGGCACTCAACAAATGCTAATGGATTATGTGGCACCCAAGGTGCCAGGATAACTGGATATAGAAAGGCAAAGATCATGTTTAGAGAACATTCTGTGCACTTGAATCTTAAAGTAGAACATTCTTAATTTTATCTTAATTTGTATTTTGACATAGTTAACTTCCTCCAAAGTAATTACTTTTTAATATGTTTATAATGTGTTTATAATATGATTGAGTTGCTATACTGGGGTTTTTCATTTAGAAGCTAGCAAGACGTCGTAGCAGACAGTTTTCTAGGCTTCCCTCTGCAAATCCTCTGAGTGTGTGATGCGGCTGGTAACCTCAGCTCACATGATGGGGCTTCCTGGGGTCAAAAAGGCAAAAGCTGACCTGATGTGAGCTGTGAACCATCCTCCCCCCAGGCCCTTCCCATCTTCACAGCTGCTGTGGTGGGGCCCTTCCGAGCCATTGCCCTTCGGCCACTCCTAAGTCACCTGGGCCTAAAATAGATTAAGTACCCATTCACATATTTCACAGGCAGCCTATCTGTTTATTCCTCTCTCAGGAAAAGAAAATGTAATATTGTCAGGCACAACTCACAGAGGGTAAAACATGTGGACTCATCACAGCAAAAATCAAGGCAGTGGAATAAGAATGACAATGAAGAAACAATACAATATTCTGTGGTGTATGTTTCCCTTGTAGGTCTTTTTGGGTTTTTGTTTGTTTTCTGTAGTACTGCGGATTGAACCAGGGTCTTTGCATTGAGCTACAGCCCTAGCCATTTTTGTTGTTGTTGCTGCTATTGTTTTTGGGTTTTTTGGTACCGGGGATCTAACTCGGGACCTTGTGCTTGCGCAGCCAGCCCTGAGCTAAATCCCCGGCCGTTTTTGTTTTTTGAGACATTGTCTTACTAAATTGCCCAGGCTGGGCTTGAACTTTTGATCCTCTTTCCTTAGACTCCTAGAGTTCTGAGATTATAGGTGTGAACCACCATGCCAAGCTTTATGCTTTCTACATTATTGTAAAATATAGCATTATAACCGTTTTTAAGTGTGGAAGTCAGCGGCATTAAGTACATTCACATTGTTGTAAAGCCATGACCACCATCTACCTCCAGAATCTTTCATCATCCTAAACAGAATCTGTACCCATTACAAATAACCCTTCACATATTATTCACTTTCTCAACACTAGGGTAAGATGCCTGACACCTGAAACTTAAAAGAGAAGAGGTTTATTTTAGTTTACAGTTTCAGAGAATTCAATTCATGGTTAACTGGCTTCAAGGCAGATGTTGCATGGTGGAAGGGCCTGGCAGAGAAAAGCTGCTTAACCACAGGAGTCACGAAACAGAGAGAAGGAGAAGGGAGGAGCTAGGAACAAGGATGCACCCTTCCAAGTCACGCCTCCTCTGGTGAGTCACCTCTTCTGCCCAGGCCCCAACTCCTAATAGCACACTGAGCTATGAACTCATAAATGGATGAGTCTACTAATGAGTATAGCGCCTCATGATCCAATCATCTGCCAAAATCCTCACTGTAGAACACATGAGACTTTGGGGGAACATTCTAGATCTAAACCCTAATCCTCCATTTCCCCTCTTCATAGTCTGACAATCCATTCTATTCTCTGTCCCTATGAACACGACTATTCTAGGTATCTCATAGAAGTAGAATCATACACTGTGTGACCTTTGGTGCTTAGTTTGTTTCACTTAGCATAATGTGAAAATTCATCCATGCTGTATCACATCAGAATTTCCTTTCCTTCTGCCGGGGGTTTAGCTCAGTAGTTCTAGTGACTGCTTCACAAGTGCAAGGTCGATCCCTGGTACCAAAAGAAAAGAATTTTCTTCCCTTCTAAGGTTGAGTAATGTCACATTTGTTTATCCATTCACCTGTTCATGGACACTTGGAATGTCTCCACTCTTCAGCTGTTGTTCATAATGTTGCCATGAACATGGGTGTAGCATTGTGCCTTCTTAAGATAGCACCCATCCAGCTGGGTTCTGTACTCCGGAACTCCTCCTCCTGGAGACCAGTTCACACTGGCTTCCATTGTCCCTCTGCCCGCTCCATGGTGAAGGTCTCACCTTTTAGGAGCATAACTGAGGTGGCTACCTTTTGCCTTGCTGTGCTCTGTCTTTGGAGAAGTACTTTTTGTCCTGCAGATTCCTGAGACCTGAGCTGCATTTTATCTCTCCTGGGAGCCACTGCCATGTATCAGACACCCTCAGCCTGGCTCTTGCTCTTCATGAGTGGCAGTGCTGTGACTTTGAATGCCTCAAGATCAAGCTTCCAGAACATTCCATAGATAACACAAATACATTCTAACATGGGAAATTGTAGTGAAAGACACACACCATTGATTTGATAATGTTATAAGACTTTCTCAAGCTATCCCTAAACATTATTATAAAATAGAATTACTTGTACTTGACTACTGATAAAAATTTGCAATTGGTTATTTATTGAGACTTTCCTTTATGGAAAGTGTTATATGGATTTGTGGGGAACATACTAAAAGTAGACATATTTCTTCCATTGCCTGCAGAAAGAGTATCTTTAATCAGAGAGACAGGGACCATGACAACATAACTAAGCAAGTAAATTATGATTTATCTTCAGAGTAGAAACTACATTGGTAGGGCCGAGGATCTAGCTCAGTGGTTCTGCCACCTGCCTTGGAAGTGCAAGGTCCTAAGTTTGATCCCTGGTACCAAAAAAACCAAAAAACAAACAAACAAAAAAACAAAACCAAAAAACAAAATTACATTGGTATTAGAAAAATGAGGCAGAAATTTATGAGCTAATGTGCTATAATCTCCAAACTATAATACCATATAGGAGGAAAAAGTCTCAGTACAGAAGAATGTAGGTGGTATATTCATAGTTGTGGGGAAAAGGAATGAAGGATCACACATATGCACACACATGGACATATATGTGTCTACATGTACACATATGTGTATTTGTCTGTGGATATAAATGCATAGGTTGTATCTAAAATGATATAGGGAGAACTAACAATTGTAATTGCCTCTAGGATGAGGAATTGTGGGTGACAGAATATTTTTCCCAGACATCTCTTTTTGTACAGTTTAAGTTTTCTGTGTCCACTTACTTTCTAATTTTAAAAAGTGTTTACAGAATGAGCAGTAAAAGTGTGTGGTAGGTGACAAACGGATAATGGAGAAAGAGTATGGGCAGCTCTCAAAGGAAGCAAGATTACTGTAGGCTGGGCAGCAGGGTGGTTCGTGAAGAAGAGGAAGGTCTTTGAATGAGCTTTACAGGATGGACAGGATTTTGGGGACAGGGAGGAGTGACAGAAGAGCAGAACTTTCTACCAGTACAATTAGAAGGTACATGACAGGGCCAGGGATTTAGCTCAGTAGTTCTGCCGGCTGCCCTGTAAGCTCAAGGACCAGAGTTCCATCCCTGGTACCAAAAAAAAAAAGAAGGTACATAACATGCAAACTTGGAGTCTTAGGAGGTAATTGATCCACCCTTGTCTAGGGTAGAGGAATGTGATGGCATTTACTTACTTAATGTGTACCCCCAGTTCCTTCTCAAATGAATATTAAGCTTGTAAGAGGAATAGCAACACAAAGTTACTAAAGTAGAAACAAAGTTGTAATCCTAGCACTCGGGAGGCTGAGGCAGGAAGATCACTGTGAGTTCAAGGTCATCCTGGGCTACATGGTGAGTTTAAGACCAGCCTGAACTACCTAGTGAGACCCTGTGAAAGAAGGAAGGAAGGAAGGAAGGGTTGGAGGAAAGAAAGAAAGAGAGAGAGAGAAGGAAGGAAGGAAGGGTTGGAGGAAAGAAAGAAAGAGAAAGGAAGGAAGGAAGGAAAGAAGGAAGAAAAGAAAAGAAAGAGAATCAAGATCTAGGGAAAAATGTAAAATTTCTAACCAAGAGGATCAGCTAGTTATTTAGTCTCGTATTTGAGTCTCCTTGCAATCTATGCAAAAAGGAAAACTATAAATATATAGCTTTTCTATGGAAAGAAAGATGGCACACAAGCTCTTTTAGTACCATTTCTATCACCAAATTTTGTAAGAAAATGTCACATGGGAATTCACACAGGGACAGTGTGTTGTGGAAAAGAACAGGATAAGCTAGGGTGTTGCTCAAGGGCACCTTGGTTGAAGGTCTTCAGGATGTAAGTATCCACTGATCTATCTTAACAAAGTTCTTAAAAGACTGAATGAGTATCATATCTCCAAAAGAAATTTCTCCAAAATTTCTTTCTCTGGGAGTCCTTTGTGCTGCTTGGAGTTTCCATATTTGGTTTATAATGAAAGCCAGAGAAGAGGTGGTTGGAGGACAGAGCTTGGTTGGCTGGTATTCTGCACTTCCAGCCCATGGCAAGTCACATATCTTAGGAACAGGACAAACAGGCAGAAGTGTGGACATCCTATTGTGAAAGCTGGGAGAGGTAACAGGCTATTTTGCCAGGTGACAGGCAACTTTCCTTCCTCTGATTGGCCCCTGAGACCAGCCCAACATTGTCCTCAGAGGCAAGCCTTGCCTTATTCCAGCACTCAAATTGGAGGGTTCATGTGACTGTCCAATACTAAATACTAAGATAGGGTGTCTGATAGGACATGGGTCTACACATGCTCAAGTCAATTGATTTCCACAGCTATGGGGAAAATGTCTAGTGCTGAGTAACAAGACCTAGGTTTGGAATCAGATGTGTTGCTTTAGTCTGAGAAGTTTACCCTTTCTTCCAGGGTAATAGGTAGCCATTGAAGGTTTGTTAGTAAGGAAACACATTTTTAAAAATTATATGTACATATATGTATATATATTTATGCTATAAATGACTGGTCCAGTGACAGTTTAAGGGGGCAGGTCTGTGGAAGGCATCCTAACACTTACAGAGCCTGTATTAGGACAGTGGGTGTGACAGTCACAAAACTACATACATGAAGAGCTAGCCTGTCTCCATGATTGAATACTGGAGTGCCTAGTTCAGGGGTTCAACTGTGTAGTCCCAGCTACTCCAGAGGCTGAGGCAGGCACATTACTTAAGCCAAGAAGTTTGAGGCCAGCCTGGGTAACATAGTAAGAAACCCATTTCTAAAAAACAAGGATACTGGAGTGAGGAAAAATGAAAGATGACTCTGAGACCTGGAGCCCAAATTATTCAAAAGAACAATAGAAATTATAATAGAAACAGAGGGGTCAGGAAAGAACACTTGTCTGAGGGAAGAACAATTAATCTGTCTTACAGATGCTGACTCTGAGATGATAATGAAATATCTAGAATTAGTCAAAGACAAAAGAATCAAGCCAAATAGCAACAAATGAATTTTTTTATGAAAACTACCTACTCAATTTCCAGAAGGAGAAAAATATATTAAACAACACAGTGGGAATTCAATCAACAAAATTCAGAATGTGAGATTCTGCACAGGAAAAGGCATCTGCTGTTTTTAACAAATCAGTTGCAAGAAAAAAAGGGAAAAGGGAAATCTAGAGATTAAATAAGACTAAAAAGGGCCACATCAACCAAGTGTGACTGTAGACCTTATTTGGATCTTAATCTGAACACACTAGCTCAAGAAAGATTTATGAGACATTTGAGGAAATTTTATCTGACTGGATATTTGCTGATACTAAGAAATTCTTTTTAATTTTTATATATATTAATGTTTTGCGGTTATGGCTTATTAAAATGAATCCTTCTATTTTAAAAATATATCCAGATTACCTATTATACATTTTAGTCCTTATTTACACTTTCAGTTTCTCACACCAGAGAAACTATTTGGTATTTATACATGTGTGTCCTATTTATTTCACTTAAGAGTATTGCCTCAATGTGCATCCACTTAGCTATAAATGTCTCTAATTTCTCATTTTTTATGGCTGAGTAGTACTCCATTTTATAAAAAAAAACAAACACACTTTCTTTATCCAGTCTCCACTTGATGGGCATTTGGGCTGTTTCCAAGTTTTAGCTATTACAAATTGTGCTGCTATGAACCATGCGCACACATATATCACTGTGGTATGATTCTTTTAATTCTTTGGGGAAGATCCCCAGCAGGGGAATAGCTGGGTCAAATGGGACTTCCAGTCCTAGTTCTTTGAGGTATCTCCATACTGATTTCCACAGTGGTTGCACCAGTCTACACTCCCACCAGCAGTGGAGCAGGGTTCCTCTTTCCCCACAGCCCCGCCAGCATTGGTTATTGGTTGATTTCATGATAGCAGCCATTCTTTCTGGAGTGAAGTGGAATCTCAACGTTGTTTTCATTTGCATCTCTCCAATGACCAGGTAATGTGAGATAGGAAGAAATAGGAAGAAAAGGGGCAAAGGGGAAGGAAGTGGGAGGGCTAGGGGAAAGGATAGAAGGGAATGGGATTAATATGAGAAAATGGACAAATAGGAACAAAATCTTTGTAAATAGGGAGGAATGGAGGGGTTGAAGGGAGGGCTGGGCAAGGGTGAAAAATAAGAACCAAGAGAGACTATGTAAAGGTGCAGATTTCCAGTGATGAATGTCATTATATTGTATACCTAAAATGTACCAATGATTAGAATGAATAATTGATAATGTAAAATAGGAAGAAAAGGTCCAAAGGGGTAGGGGTAGTGGGAGGGGCAGGGGAAAGGAAAGAAGGGAAAGGAAAAATGATGAGAAATGGAAAAAATGGAAATAAAGTCTTTGTAAATAGGGAAGGGTGGAGGGCATGAAGGGAGGGCTAGGAATGGGGAAAAAATAAGAACCAAGATGCATCATGTAAAGGTACAATTCCCAATGAGAAATGTAAGTGTGTTGTATACCTACAATGTACCTATAAAAGAATTTAATAAAGTGCAAAAAAAAAATATCCAGAAATACAAATATGTGCTACTTAACCTCAGGATACTATGTTCAGAGAAACGTATCCTTAGGCAGATTCATCATTGTGTGAACATTGCAGAGCCCACTTACACAAATGTAGAAGCTCTAAATGTGGCTTCTTGTTGTAATCAAGGGACAGGACAAAACAGGAGATGCATGAGGCTGGCTCACACGGCATAGTATTCTGTAATAATGTTTACACATACGAGTAGAAGTGCTGCACTGTTCTATACAAACATGACAGTTTATCATCAAGTATCATTACTTTACATAATTGTAGGTACTACTTTTTTGTTTTTGCTTTTTGAGACAGGGTCTTGCTATGTAGTTAGTGCAGGTGTTACAGACGTGTGCCACCACACTTGGCTTGTATTATACTTTTACACAGCTGGCAGAACAGTAAGTTTGTTCACACTGCCACAACCTTGTGAAGAGTATATCGCACTACAGCATCAGGATGGCAACGACATTACCAGGTGATAGGAATTTAGCTCCATTAGAATCGTATGGGACTTCCATCATATACGCATGTCCAACATTAACTGAAATGTCATTTTGCTACAGATGGCTGTACTAACATTTAAGTGAAATCAGGAAGAAAGGAACAACAGTTTTCTGGAATAGAAGCAGTGTGCTCCACTGGTAAAACATCTGCTTTGGAATTCAGTCAACCTGGATTTGAGTCCAGCTCTAAGTCTTAGCTTTGTCATCTTGAGCACATTCCTTACCTCTGTAAACCTCCAAGGCTCAGTTTCTTTATCTGTAAAGTGGAGATAATAATTGCATCTATCTTACAGAAATGATTATGAAGGTTAAATGAAATCAGGTATACAAATCAGCTTATATTCTGACTGATACAAAATAAGTGTTCATTAAATGTTCATTGCTAGTACTGTTGTTTTATTACTACATAGAATTGTCATAAGAAATAAGGACAGAATCAGGGTACGTAGTGTGACAGAGGCAAGAGAAACCTTTGAAGAAAGGGCAATAATAATGGTGCCATGCTAGAGTCAAGATTAAGTCAGATGGAGGTCAACGATGACATCACCATGTTACTTTCAAAAAGATGTGGCAAGGGCAACCAGATGACAAGGAATTAGGATAGAAGTGGTGTTGTAGCAATGGGATCAGTGGATACTGTGCATTTCCTTATTTGGTGATGAAAGGAATAGGGCAGCAAAGAAAAGAGCCCAAAGTAAGGGACCAGGCAGAGGCAGATGCTTACTGAGCAGTGGAAGATGCCAGGCAGGAGCTCAGTAGCCTCAGTCAAAGAGATTGGGGCAGGGGTGGGTGGTCCTGCAGGTAGTCTAGGGTTCTGGGGAGCTGATCTACAGTAGAGCAGAGCTGACAAATAAAACCAGGACAAAGCCAAGACCAAGACTGGGGTTTCGGAGGACACTCCAGAAAGAATGGTGAGGGAGGAAAAATACCAGAAGGAGAAATAATCAGAAGGGGGACGGAGAAGCACAGAGAAGTATGGGAATGGGAGCAACAGAGTAGCTAAGCACAGGGCTCGCCGACTAGCTTGGTGGCTGAGCACAAGACCGGTTAAGAGGCAGGGCAGGGGCTGCGGAGCGCAGGCTGGAGTCCAGCAGTGACAGAGAACTGAGCAGGTGGCTGTCTCGACTTCGTCCTGCCATGGAAATGGTTCTGTACCCTGTTAAGATACCTCCTCTAGAGCGACTGGGAGAAGGGCGTTAACCTACACCTGTGAATCGATCTGTGTCCCCACTGGCCCGTGGTGGCATAGAGCCCTCCAGCTGCTCTGGGCGGAACTGCAGGTGCCTGAAAAAGCTCAGAGATAGGAACGCTGGCCAGAGAGTTCAGGAGAAAATACAAGACAAGCAAATCTAGCCAGCGAGATGTGGGGGTCAAAATAAAAAGCGCTAACTTGCAAAATATTTTTGTAAGAACTGAACCCTTCTCTTTACTTTTTTATTTAGCCAAGGGGGGAGCTCAAACTCACAATCATACTACCTCATCCTCCCGAGTACTACAATTACAGACAGGTGCCACCACACCTGGCCCTTCACGCTGCTTCTGCCTTTTACCTCTGTTGTCCTCCACCCCATCTCTAAGCCTTGTCCAAACAACAAAATTATACCACAGTTTCATTGTGGCATCTTCATACATGCATTAACATGTTTCATTGTATCTGCCCCCCAGCATCTTCTCTTACATCCACTCCCTCTCATTCTCTTCCTATTGCCTATAGTTTCCCTTCTGAGTCATGCTTATTTTTGCTTAACATGATGATTTCCAGTTCCATCCATTTCCCCTGCAAAATACATAATTTTATTCTTCTGTATGGATAAATATATATATCTGTATATATGTGTGTGTGTGTGTGTGTGTGTGTGTATACACACACACACACACACACATCTTTATTCATTCCTCTGTTGATGGGCACTTAGGCTGATTCTATAGCATCTTGGGTGTTTCAAATTCTGCCACAACAAGCATGGGCATTCAGCTATCCCTATAATATGCTGACTTTATTTCATGTGTATATCAAGGAGTAGTATAGGTGGATCATGTGCTAGCTCTAATTTTAGTTTTTCGAGGACTAGTATTGTTTTCTTACATTGCGGTAAAGAAGGGGGGTTGTCTGGAAATTCAGTGATTTGCTTGGTGTAAAAACTACCGAGTCTAAAGGTCATGACCTGATAAAGGAGATAAAGAGTTGGGAAGAAAACATGTGAAATCTAGATTATCTAGGTAATGATGTTATCATATTTAGGGCTCTCTTTAAATGTTTATATGGCCGTTCCTATTTTTGTTTCCTAATATTCATGGCTCTTCTTCTTCTATAGATGAAAATTTTTAGCTGGGGACATTTCTTCCTAAAATATGAGCTGTATATTTTATCCTTTCTCATAGGTAGGTGTGGTTAAGTTGTCCTAGCAGAATGCAAGCAAAAATACTGATTTAAGCTTCTGGAGAATGTATTTGACAGGCAGTTAGTGCAGTTCTCTACCCTTTTAAGAAATATCTTCCTCTACCCTGCTGCCAGGAATGTGAGTCCAGCATCCATCTTGGTCTATGAAGACTGTGGCACAGCCTCAGGATGGAAAAGTGAAGCTGGAATACAACTGCTTAAGAGTTGGAGTGGAAACATATATCAGACCAGCACTGTCTGCCCTTGAACTTGTACAGGATTGTGATAAAAAAAAAAACCACTCTATTTTGTTATGCTACTATCATTTGAGGATTTTTGTTACTTGCAACCAAATCTAATTCTAATGATATTTATACTAAGTAAAAATTTGCTAATCATGGGGCAGAGGGAATGCAAAAGGCAATGAGTTGATATTTCCAAGACTATAATAAAAAAATCACAGAAGTGTAAGCCAAATTATCATCAGTTGTTCAACCAATATGACTGAGTCAGGTGCTGTGTCAGACTCTGGAAATGCATAGTGAATAATCCACAGTTCTTGCCCTCATGAGTCTCACATCTGGGTAAGTTGGACCATAGCTTTGATAGTGAGTAGGCTGAGTGCTATAAACATACTCCTCCTTCCTGCAGCCTGAGGGGGGCGGGGACAAGGACTTCTCCCTCAGAGCTGAGGTCTCAAATGAGACCCAAAGAGCAAAAAGGTGTTTGTCAGACAAAGAAAGGGAAAGAGGCAGCCTTCCAGGCAGTGGGACCTATTGGTGCAGAAACTCGGAACAGAGCTTTTGTTCATGCAGAACCACATGAGAACATGAAAAAACAGCGCTCTTTTATGTGCACCAGTAGCTGGCTAAAGTGCTGTGGAAAGAAAATTAAGAAGAGGGAAGTTTTAGCTGGGCAAGTGGAGCATGCCCATGGGAGGCTGAGGCAGGAGGACTGCAAATTCAAGCCCAGCCTGGGCAACTTATCAACTTAATGAGACCTTGTCTCAAAATGAAAAATAAAAAGGGCTGGCCATTGTGGCTCCATGTGAAGGCCATGGGTTCAGTCCTCAGTAACCCCTCCTCCTCCCTACCAAAGTCAATTTTTAGAGTGGACGAAGAATTCCCCAATGGATTTGCAGAAACAAAACAATAAACTTCACTTTAGGTTGCAGATAATGAAGCAGCAGGCCCAGGATGCACCATCGTGCGATCACCCAGCAGTGTTCAGGAGCTCCAGCAGAAGAGAAGACAGAAGGCCAGAGAAGGGAGAGGGAAATGGTGAGGCATCTGAATGGAGCAGGGACAAGGAGAGACACTGAGAAAACACAACCACTATGAAGTTCAGCAGCAGGAGTAACAGCATCAAAGCCACGTGGGGAAGGATGGGAAGCTGTGGGAAACTCAGAAAATGTGACAGTTCCAGGCGGTGTCCCCGGTGAGCATGGAGGCGAGGCTCAGGGTGGCAGTGACTGCTCCAGGGGGTGGCGGTGGGCGGTAGCAGAACTTTGCTTGAGGAGAGCTGGGAAAATGCAGACACCAGACACGGTGTGTATCGGAAGGGGGCTGAAGAATATTCCCTGGAGAGACCTGTGGTGGGGGGTCTTATCTTCCAGAAAGAGACTGGGGCTGACTCGGCACTCAAACAGATCTCCAGAAGAGCCAGGTGCAAAGCATTAGGCAGATCACACACAACAGGCCTTTAGCCAGGGTTCCCTTATGGGCTTCCAGACTTGTTTGAAACATTTTTTATTGTCGCAAAATATGCACAACATAACATAACATTTGCCACTTGAGTCATTTTAAGTAATGCACAACCCAGTGGCACTGATTATATACATATATGACTATATATATATATATATATATAAATATGTTTTGCCATGATCACCACAATCCATTTTCAGAATCTTTATCCTTTCCTAAACTTTATACCCCCTAAATAATAAATCCCTGTTTTAGTTTTTTCCTTGTTGCTGGGGCAAAATACCTGACACACACAAGTTAAGGAAAGAAAGGTTTACTTCAGTTTGCAGTTTGCGAAGGTTTCAGTCCATAGTTTGCTAGCTCCAAGGCAAGGCGGCATGGCAGAGGGGCGTGGCAGAGAAGAAACAGTTCGTAGCAGGGCAGGCAGGAGGTGGCAGCAGCAGCAACAGCAACAAGGCTTCCTTTCCCTTTCATTCATCCAGGCTACAAACCTACTTTTTGGTGATACCTACACCCAGGTTGGGCCCTCCCACTATCCACACCCAGAACTATTCTAAAGCCCAACAATGGACTAATTTACTTAGCACACACCCTTAATCCATAGTAACACACCCTAGATCCAGCCAGTTTTGAAAAGCCCCACCTATGGTGCGTGAGGCTTTGGAGGGACTTCTAGATACAAGCTGTAACATTCCCCATTCTCTCTCCTTCCCACCCTCTATTTACTTTCTGTTTCTATGAATTTTACCTATCTTAGGTATGTCATCTAAGCAGAATCATAAAGCACTTGGCCTTTTGTATGTGTCTCATTTCACTTAAGCTAATGTCTTCAAGGTTCGTCCATGTTGTGGCTTATGTCAGAATGCCATTTTTTTATTTTTAAAATTTTATTAGTAGACATTTACAGTACATACTGATTATATTCATCACGGGGAGCCGGTACATGTATACAACACAACTTAATTCTTTTTAATTTTTCTCCCCTTCCCCTCTCTCCTCCCTCCATGCCATTCCTTTTTAAGGCTGAATATTTCATTATATAGCACATTTTGTTTATCCATTCATCCACCGATACTTTTTTTTTTTCACATTTGAAGGATGTAAAGTTTTTGGTCACTAGCAGTAGAGGTTAAATTAAAGGAGCTAAGGATTCTGGAGGAAGTTAGCAGGGGAAGGAAAAAACTCAGCATAAAAAGGGTGTCAACCTCCTGTCTTGTACAAATATGGAAACTAAAGTCTGTAGAAGTATGAATGGCTCAAATTCACAGAGAACGCAAAGTTTTCTGACTTTCAGATTCTTTTTTTATCTAGTACCCATGTCTACCACCGGGCTAGTCTGACTTCACCTGAGCTCCATGACAGCAAGGAATAGGGTGAGGCTTGTGGAACAGACAGACACTGGAACACTGAGACAGAGCTTCTGCAGCACGATGCCACAACAGCACAGAGACGGGGCTGGAGACAGGCGTTTCCGGAGTGAGACTGTGACTGTCAAAGTGTCTTTGGGTCGCCTCGCTTGGTCACTGGGCCTTTCTGCACCTCTACTTTTGTTGTTCACAGTCCCACTTCTATGTACCCATCTTTTTTTTTTTTTTGTACTGGGGATCAGACTCAGAACCATGCGCTTTTGAGGCAGGCGGCAGAACCACTGAGCTAAATCCCCGGCCCCTTTTTTTCTTTTCTTGATCTCCTCAGGGCAAGAATAAACTTTGCTGGACAGGTGTAGATTATTTAGGTGTTAGCCACCTACATCCCTAGGGAGATGTGTATTTTAAGGAGCAACTTAAAACTGAAAATGTTAGGGCCCAAAAGAATGAGACTACTGGTAGAAGGGCAGAGGAGAAGGTGAAAGATTCAGGCATGAGTCCCCTCTGGTAGGGCTTGTTAGAAGGTTGCAGAGAAACAGCTGGGGGGTGCTGCCCACTGAGGTTTTCTTCCCGTTCAAAGAATGAAGCCCACTTGCAAATGTGGTAGGACTTCAGCTTTATTTGCTTTTTATTTTGGTATTTTCATAACTTGATTTTCACTTTCTTGAGAAAATACATCTTATATTTATTTTACTGTCTATATAGAGCACATCATAGCTCACTCCACATAATAAGTTCTCAGGCAAATCTCTTTGGATAATTCATCTCTGGCTAAATATTTCAAACTTGGATGAAAGCATCAAGGATAATAGAAGAATTGCTTTCACTGCTACTTTGCTACTCTCCCTCAAGTATTTTGGTCAATAATAGCAAATAAATACTGTTGATGAGGAACACCTTCCTTTCTTAACCTTTGACAGTGAGCATTGAAGAAGATACACTTCATTAAATAGTTCCCTTATTTTATCTATTGTATTTGTTTCTTTCTCATACACAAATATTCCTTTGCTCTTGTATAACACTTAGAGCTCACCAAAATCTAGACTGTAACAGAATCCTCTGTAGACTTACTGCAATGGAACATATGAATCTCCTTTAAAGAACAGTTTGTGAAGAGGCAATTTATTTCCTACTTAGAATATTTTTATACTGCTTGTGAGATTATATATATATATAATTTTGAAACTGCTTGTGAGATATAATATATATAATACATTGTTATGTGACTTTGCTATACAAACATCAGAGTGCTTACACAAAGATGGCTATGACATCACTAGGTGACAATCTTACAGGACCACCATTGTATATACCATCCACTGGTGACTGAAACATTGTTACATGTTGGCCGGGGATTTAGCTCAGTGGTTCTGCCGCCTGCCTAGCAAGCACAAGGTCCCGAGTTCGATCCCCGGTACCAAAAAAAACCATTGTTACAAGTCTACTTTTATGATTTTCGTGAATACGAAATGTCTCTAAGCCCAAAATGGAATGTGTAGAACAGTGTCAGTCATCAGCGTTTTAAGATTTGCATTATCCTCATTTGATGCTTACATCAGCACTGTGAGGTATTTATGACAGCAGTCACCCCATTTATAAACGTGGAAACTAAGTTTGATGTAATTTGCAGAAAGTAGAAAATTGGCTGACTTCAACTTGAGTCTTAGTTCCACATTCCACCTTCCCCCAACCCTCCCATTCTTGAGCCTTCCCTCTGCATATCTCTACCAGATTGGCTGTTTATTTCCAATGCCAACTGACTTGAAATCTCTGCTAAACTCAACAAATGCAACAAATGACAACCTGAGATCTCACCTGAAACGTGTCCTTTTTGAGTGGTCATCTAACCATGTTTGGTATGCTTCAATAAGGCTAAAATGTATCACCTCTCTATACATATACTGTTAAAGCCAGTTATTAAAACTATAATCATTTAAAATAATATTTTTACTATTCCATCAACCATGGTGATAGGAGTTTTAAAATTTTTTAAAAAGTGAAAAATCCAGATAGCTAAAATGTAAGAAAACTGTTCACACTTTAGGACTTTTACCAAATTAGTGTCTAACACGTTTTCTAAACTCAAAATTATGCAAGCCTGCATCCAAAAGAGAAGTCATTTCTCCAGCATTTATTTTTCTCTTATCATTTGTTTATAACAGTCATTTGACATGTCCTATAAACAGATATGATACATACCCGGAGAATATTTTTCTGTAGAAACAGTAAATTATTATAGTGCATAGCTCTGCTTTAAATATTGTTTTCATTAAATTAATAGGGCAATATGTTATGTTAATTACTAGCATAAAAGCATAGAAACAAACTGCTTTTTATGTTTTTCTAGCTTAAAGTACACTATTGCTTGACTTTTGTCTCATTTACTCCTTGCTTATTTTATTAAACAAATTCTCCTTCCTTATTCTTATTTTTTAACTAAATTCCACCCCCCTACACACACACAAAAGTGTAACAAAGTCAATAGACTAGTTGTATAGTGGTGAGAAAATCAACAAGGATCTCCTTCAGAGCAAGGCTAAAGGGAAACAATTTGTAGTAGTTAAGATTTATTCCCCTATCCTCCCCTCTAAATATTACATTGCTCAACAAAGAATTCTTGTTTAATTTCACTGCAAAGTATGTAGTAGGGCCATGTTTAAAATACTACAGATTTAAAGGTACATAGGTTAGCTTTGCTAGCTGGGAGTGAGCACAGGAAAATGATAATTTCTAATTTGTTACACTGACATCTTATATATACAGAGGAAAAATATTAAGAGTACCAGCATTAAAACAACAAAAAGTCAGTGCTGGGGCAATTTCTTAACATACTGATAATTGCTGTCCTCAATATGAATCAACAAGGATCTAGAATTCTTAGCTGAATACTCTTCGTTATCATTATTATTAATACTCTTCTTCCACTCCTTTTTCAATCATTATTGGGGCAAAGTTTTAGCTTGCTGTTTTAAAGTTTCAGAGTCTGAGCTTAAAATGAACATTTTTGCCCATCTGGATTGAACAGGGAGCCATGGCTCCCAAATTTCATTTCATAAACCACACCAAACTATTGCTGCTAAAAGAGATTCCTAGTTGTGACAAAAATAACAACTGAAATCTTGTATCAGGTTTTTTAAAAAACATTCTTATAAAGAAACTTGTAATTCAGAAAGAATTCAAAACAGAAAAATATAACAAGGTAAAGAAAATGAATCCACAGATGTCTAAGGCTACTCCGTTTTGTTTTTCTGGGCTCACTACTGTGTTCTCTATGAGGGTTGTCGGCTGGTCGAGTGCTGCCGGGACCACCCTAAGAACTTCCAGCAGTGTTAAGTGCGACGGAGCCCCCGCCCGGGATGGGGTGGTGTGAGACGCTGTAACAGCCAGGCGGGCCACAAGCACCCGTGGCGTGGGGCGAAGGGCAATTGTGGAGGCAGGGCTGCCCTCACACCCTAGCCCTTGCTTTGGGGAAGGACGTGCAGGAAGGGAAGGACGCCACCACCCAGAGCAAGGAAACGAGGAATTGTGGCAGCAGCTTGAGAGGATTCTCACGGAGAAAGAACTGAAAGCTGTTCAGGTTGGCTGGAACCGGGGAAGAGCCAGGGGTGGCCCGATGTAAAAGATACAGCCCTAGACGAAAGCGGAAACAGCATTAGGAGGACATTATAAAGAGAATTTTAGGAGAAAGGACTTTATCCCGAGGGCGACAAGAAGCCCTTAAAATTTTTGAAACGAGAGCAACACGATCGAATTCAAATTAAAGCATTTATGTGGTTGTGCAGTCGGGGTGGGGGAGGGGCAAAGGCGGAGCCAGAGATCACCTGCAGTGACCCAGGTGAGACGCTCGGCCTACACCGGGGCAAGCAGGTGGCAGGAGTGAAAACCAGACAACACGAAATAGGGGTGCGAAACGGATTGAGGGCCTGATGGTCGGGCTATACTAATCCTGTCGCAGAGATGGGAAACATGAGAAGTTTGCAGGATAGGTCTGGAGCTCCGTGTGGAATGTGTTGTAAGGTTTTTTTCAGGACAGGGGTAGTCTGGGAGTAAGATGGTGTTCTTGGACCGGACAGGACCACAAAGAGCACGCACAGAGAATATGACCCAGATAACTCTCCAGGGAACTCCATCCGTGCGCCTGACAGTGCTTGTATTTGTCTTTTCTCCAAATGTACACCGAATCTCAAAACATGCTGCGTGGCGGTTAGGGAATATGACGACACGGGCAGAAAAAATAACACTTCAGGATAGGCAGTAGTTACTACACTGTTTCGCCAATTTACCCTCCGCTACCTACAGATTAACTCAGTGCCAATGTGGAACACATTTTCTCTCAAATTTGTAGCAGGATCACAGAAATGGATTTTGCTTTTTGTTCCTTTCTCCCAACCCTTACAAAATATTAAATGATCAACTTTCCATTTTATTAAGTATCACCGTGTAAAATACGCAGTCACTTTAAAAAACTGAAAGGAGGGTCGAGGATTTAGCTCAGTGGTTCCAGCGCCGGCCTCGCAAGCGCCAGGTCCCGAGTTCGATTCCCGGTACCAAAAAAAAAAAAAAAAAAAAAAATGAAAGGAGTAAAATCTCACTCCATCATTAAGTACGCAAGTTTTAATAATTCTTTGTCCGGCATGAACACACACACTGTCAGCTTCTGGCTGTTCGCTTGTTAAGCCAGCCCATCCATCCCCGGTTTTCCAGTATCCAGCACCGGCTACCCCGCTCCCGCCCACTCCGGACGCACCACCTGCTCCGGCGCCTCCCCCTCCCCGCCCCCAGCCCCCTGGCCCCCGCCCGCGCGCGCACGCGCGCGCGCGGGTTCTCACGCACGGTCTGCTACCCTCCTCGCCTCTCCCGCCCCTCCCACTCGGCGAGAGCTGTGGAGCCGCAGCAGCCAGCCCGCCCCGAGCCTAGCTCCCCAGCCCGGCGGGCGATCCGCTTCCTTCAGACTGCTTCTCGCCCGGGCGCCCCCTACGAAGTTCTCCCTCCCTCACCACCCCCTGCGAGGACCTCAGGGGGCGGTCCCGGTATGCCCGGCGCTGATTGGCTACTCGTAAAGAGCCCCGCCCTCTGGGCACGCGCAGGAGGTGGGGCGGGCTCGAGAAGGCCGCGCGGTGCGCGGCCCCGCGGGCTTAGCCTTCGTGACCCGCGTGCTGGCTCTGGCGTCCGGGCTCCCGGGCGTCCGCGAGGTGGGGATGGTGACGACCGTGACTGGGCAGCCACAGGCTGGGGGTGGGGGCTCACGTGCCTCGAAGGACCTCTCCTGCCCTGCTGCGCTCCCAAGCCGCGGCGAGCCGGGCATTCTTCGGGGACTAGAAACTGACCGAGGGGCTGTCGCTGTCGCCAGCCCGGTAGCCCGGATGTCAGTGCCCCCCGGAGGCTCGTCTTAAAGGGACAGCGCGCGTTCGAGCCGGAGGGGGCGGCGCGTCCTGCCCTCCGTGCGCGACCCCTGCCCCGAGGGGACGCTGTGGCGCCCGCCGCCCAAGCCCGCCCTCTCGGCCGGCCGCAGCGGGAGCGCGGCGCCCCGCCCCGGGGTGGCCGCAGATGGCCGCCCGGAGGCCAGGCTCTGCTTCGGTCGGAGCGGTGGCCGGTGGCGCCGCGCGGGGCCAGGAGGCGCCGGCCTGTGATTGGCGGAGGCCGTCGTGAATGCAGGACATTGTCTGGTGGCGGCCGTCTCTGTCCCTGCCTGGCCGCCCTTCCCCGGATGGAAGTGGGTGCGGGGCGAGGGTCCGGGTCGGCGATCGCCGCCCGCCAGGAGTCCTAGGAATGTGGGAACGCAGTGGTCTGAAGGGGTAACTTTTGCGAGCACAGATTGTGAGAATGGTGTTTAAAGATGCTGTTTAATAAATACAAAACAGTCTTTAACGAGGAAATAAAATTATTGTTTGACATAAAGGTTTCCCTTAAAATGAACAATATTGAAAGAATCAAAGAGACAAATTATAAAAACAGCTTATAAAAACGTCAAGAGTCCTTTAATTAGGATCTAAATTAATCTCTTTTGTAACATTTTAGGCAAAATTAACTGGTGTTAACACAGCTGTAGATCTTGTCCTAGTTCAACCTTTCTGGGTCTTGTTTTTCGCGTGTGTGAAATGAAGACCACTAGACCAGATAGCTAACTTTGCTTCCATTGTGACAATATTCTGATTCTAGTTTTGCAATCTTAGTATATGCTGTGTATTTAGATCATACCTCAAGGCCTTGGAATAGCTGAGACCTTTTAAAGAGCCCTTGAGCAGAGTGTAGTTCTTCCGGATTATCTTTGAAAATATATGGAGGTTGTAATCTTTTAGTGTAATTTGGAGTAAAGGAAAATTAGAGAAATGTATGGAGATCAGTTAGTGTGAACAGGAGGATTTTCTTAAGTTTTCTAGGTAATGGAATATAATAAAGAGTAACCATTTTTCCTATTTTGTTACTAGTATCAAAGGAGTACATGGGAAAAAAATCTTAAAGGGTGGATGTAGAAAGACAGGAAAGGAGAGATGCACATTAAATAAGATACACAGAAAATGTTCGGAGAACTTGGAATAAAGTAAACTTGACATTTGCTTTTTTAAAAAAATAAAACAAAAAAAACCTAGGTAGAAAACAAAAGCAGATTTGTATTATATAAGATTTTTAAGCTGCATTTTCATGCTTTCAAAATTTAAAAAATCTGATTTCACTTAATCGAGTAACAAGAATTAAAGACTTGGAAATGACAAATGGAGGAAGGAAAGTATTTAGAAAAGAAGATAAATTTTGTGACATGATTTATTGTAAGAGACATCACCTGATGTCTCATTAGAGGTATTTGCACTAAACTAAATTGATGTTAAATAAATTTATTTTACAGACTTTTCTCAAACTTATGTCTTTTTTTTTTTTTTAACAGAATCCCATTATGTAGTTCAGGCTGACCTTGAACTCACTATGTAACCCAGACTGTCCTCTAACCCTAGAGGATCCTCCTGCCTCAGCCTCCCAAGTACTGGGATTACAGGTGTGTGACACCATCCCTAGCCTGTCTTTACTTTTTTAATGTGGAGGAAAAAGGAAGAGATGCAAAAGGAAATTTAAAAAATATTGTCACAGCTTCCTCAAATGACAGTTGTTTTGGGCTGTTCACCCTCACCTATTACAATATAGAAATAAAAAAGCAGAATTATGAAATCAGAGCTCTCCCCAGAAATGAAACATAGTGTGAGCTTTTATTTAAATTTCTAGCATTGAAATTGTTAATTTTTATTCCACATAAAACTATAAACAGTAACACTATGTATGAGATACTTGATATGTGCCAAACACTATGTTGTGTCTTAATCTTCAAAACAACATTTTTAAGGGCAGGTATAATTATTATCCCCGTTTTAAAGATGTGGAAACTAAAGCTCTAGAGGTTGGGTCCTATGCCCAAGGCCTGGTGAGTACAGAGCTAGCCCTAAGATCCCGTGGGACTACTCAAAGTCATGGTTCTGTCTTTTCAGCCACTCATTAAAAAAACCCACCTCTATAAGTTTGAGTTTTCCAATCTATGGATTATTAATCCTTTTTTCCCTTTAGGTGCTGAGGATTGAGCCCAAGTGCTAGTGTATACTAAGCTTGTGTTCTACCACTGCATTATACTCCCAGCCAATTCATCCATTTTTTAATTGGACCTTTTGGACAGTTTACTCATTTAAAAATTTTTGTGTTAGCCCTTTCATTCATTTTCCAGGCGACAGTGTTAAAATGTGAAGAGGGTCAAGAGATGGATTGAGTGGGGAAGGAGAGACAGGAAAGGGGATGTAAAAAGAATTTAGATGTGTTATGTACATGTACTAATTCCCCACAATGCATGTAATCTTTATGTACTGCAAACATGAACTAATAAAAAATTTAATCTTTTTTTTTTGGTACCAGGGATGGAACTCGGGTCCTTGTGCTTGCGCAGCAGGCGGCGAAACCACTGAGCTAAATCCCCGGCCCTGTTTAACTCTTTTGACTAAAGATAAGTGTTAGGATTTGATATTCTGGGAGGGGAAGGGGTGAAAGGATTGTATCCACCCATCTTTCCCTCCCACCTGCACCTGAAGCTAGCTCTTGCACTCTATTCTTGGTCAAAAATGGGAGATGAAACACTGTCCAGCATACCCACAGCAGTATAGAAGAAAGAACAGCAGCTGCCAAACCTGCTTCACCAAGTCACACTGCCACTAGTGGTGACCAGGACCAAGGTTTTAACACTTGAGGAGCCTTGAATGGCAGGGCTAAATACAACCACCTTGCCTTGTGTTAGCTAGTGGGTGTGTTTTAACAAGTTCCATAAGTAAGCTTTTACCATTTGATACTTCTCAAATTCAAATGCAGATACCTCTTGACTTATGGAGTTATGTCACCATAACCCCATGGTAAGATAAAAATATTAAGTTAAAATTGCATTCAATACTCCTAATCTAGGGCCAGGATTTAGCTCAGTGGTTCGGCCACCTGCCTTGCAAGCGTAAGGACCTGAGTTCAATCCCCGGTACCAAAAAAAAAAAAATACACCTAATCTATCAAACATTGTAACTTGGCCTAACTTTTCTTAAACATACTCAGAGAACTTACATCAGTTTACAGTTGGGCAAAATTATCTAACACAAACCTATTTTACAATAAAATGTTGAATATCTCATGCAATTTATTGAATATTGTACTGAAACTGAAAAACATGGTAGTGTGGGTAGCTTTCACATGATCAAATTGAAAGCTGTAAGTCAGATCATCATAAGTTGGTGACTATATGAAAACATCTTGAAAATATATAAAAATACTTACAATAGCATGCATGTTTTACTTATCTCTATTCTAGTATTTCTTGGTGCTCAACAGATGGTCACTTTTCCTTGGCTCTAGCTGGAGTGGTTGCTTGTCTGTCACCCCACAGGCTAGGGTTGGGGATGGCTTTCACTGCTGCTGGGCTGGGGCTGTTGCACCTTGTTTTTTTTTTTTTGGTACCAGGGATTGAACTCGGGACCTTGTGCTTGCGAGTCAGGCGGCAAAACCACTGAGCTAAAAGTTGCACCTTGTTGATTTCCTTAACTCTGCTCACTTCCTTCAAAGTCCATTTATACTTCCTAAATGAACATGCCTTTCCTTCCCACCTTAGATGGTACCTGAACAGATATGCATCAAGGTCTAGCCCCTCCAATTTAATCTGCATGCTTTTCCTTCCGCACTCTAGTCTCTGATACAAATGAACCCCCTAGAATCCACCCCCCAACTCTGAACCTTGCATATGCTGTTCTAACAAGACTATTCCATGAAGACTTCCTAGATTTCCTTGCATGTAGGTGTTGTTACTGAGTTTTCCACATTGTATCAATTTTATTCATTTATTTATTTATTTTTTGGGGGGTTACTGAGGATCGAACTCAGAACCTTGCGCTTGTGAGGCAGGTGCCAGAACCACTGAGGTAAATCCCCGGCCCTATTTCGGTATTTTGAAACAAGGTCTCACTATGTAATTCAGGGTGGCCTTAAACTTGGGATAATCCTCCTGCCTCAGCTTCCTAAGTGTTGAGATTACAGGCATGTACCACCTTGCCCAGTTGATTTTATTATTTTTATACTTTTTTCTTCTTTTGCCACATTGTACTTGCCGCTTTGCCTTTTCAAAGCTGAAATTCCTTGAGGCTGAACATTGTGTCTTAATGGTAAGTAGATCTTTGGTGCTTAGTATAATATCTCATGCATGGTAGAACATCATGAAGGAATAACTGAATGGAAACTGAAAATCAATTTTTTTCCTCCATTGGTTCTTCTTCTAGGTTTTCTATACTTGTAGTTTTTCTCTAAATTTAATCAGTTCAAATTGAAATTTCCTTTATTTCAAGTAGTTAAAATTATATTCTTTATTTTTATTTATTTATTTATTTTTTGGTTCTGGGAATCGAACTCGGGTCTTTGCGCTTCCGAGGCAGGTGGCAGAACCACTGAGCTAAATCCCTGGCCCAAAATTATATTCTTTAATTAGTATTTGTATGATAGCATGCTTTTACCACACTGAATACAGCAGGTATGCTCTGGAATGTTCAATAAATTTTATAATTGAAACATTTAAGATTTTAATACAACTTCATTTCTTATTTAAAATTTTAATACAATTTCATTTCTTTATTAGTAACAAAGCTTTTTTCTTTTTTGTATAGCAAACAGTCATTCTCCAAGTTATTTGTTTTGGAAATATTACTTCTTCCTGTATCAGATTTACCTTAAGGTAATTCCAGTTCTCATGGGCTTCCTCAAGATGTGGATGGCATAAAGGACACAGATACCAAGAAGAGCTCACCATCATGGCTTTCCTCACGATAGGCTGCCCTGCTTTCTCCAGGTGTCCTTTTATTGATTTTTTCCTTTTACTCAGGCCAACCTCCCTCTGCCAAGCCAGTTTCTCCCCTACTCTTCACTTTTACTTTCTAGAATAAAGTTTGTCACTGTTTTTTGCTCATTTTGTTCAATTCTTTGCTCCAGATGAGAAGAACCTGGAATCTAACTCCAGAAGGAGAGATGAGCAACCCAGAACCTGCTAATGCTTAATTGGTGAGCCACCTTTGGAAGCAGGCTACCCAGAAACAGAAGGAGGATCACCTTGAGTTCGAGGCCAGCCTGGGCTACATAGTGAGTTCGAGGCCAGCCTGGACTACATACATAGCAAGACCCTGTCTCAAAAAGACCAAATAAATAATAAATGAATAAATAAATGTCTGAATTGGAATTCAAAAAGAAAAGAAGAAAAGTAATTCCGTGTTGTCCCCTAAGACATTATAAGATTTAACTGAAAAGAATCAGTTGACTGTCTTTTTCTTTTTTTCTATGAATAGAACAGTAAGGACAAAGATGAACAGTAGTATTTTTCTTCTGTGCAGTTCCCTTCCATGTTTTGGGCAGTAGAGAAAGGGAGAGGCAAATTTCTCCCCAGTCCCTCGTTTCTCTCCCTCTAGCAGGGTGTTTTCTGTAATTGGCTTTCCACATTTGCCAAGAGTCTGTTTCCTCTTAACATCCAACATGCTTAACAGAAGCCTTGTAATAGTTCCAAAAATGATAAAACCAGACCCAAGAATAAAATGATACACACGACACATTTGTTTTGGCCATAGCTTTGGTTAAGTTCTTTTAAATAATTTAGGGTTAAATGTGGTAGAAATAAAGATGTTTTCTTCACAGTAATAAGACCAAAAAGATGCAGTCAGTGACTCGTGCAGGGTTCAGGGGAGGGGTGAGTTGTCAACACAGAGGCGGGTACAGGACCCTGTGAAAAAGAAGGCACTTCAGTATTGTGGATCCATGTATGTGTATATGTGCCTGTGTGCAGATGTGGGGGTACTTCTGTGTGTGTGTGTGTGCGTGTGTGTTGCTGTGCATTGAACACAGGGCCTTAGACATGCTATGCAAGTGCTCTATTGCTGAGCTGCATTCTCAGCTCTTTATTTTTTGGCTTTGAGACAGGATCTTTCTAAATTGCACAAGCTGGCCTCAAACTTGTGATTCTCCTGCATCAGCCTCCTGAGTGACTGGAATTAGAGGTGTGTTACATTTCCTATAATGCTGTATTCTGAAGGAACAAGAGCTCATCCATCCAGTGTATCCTTAGGGCTGTTCTTAACCAGATGAAATCCATTTCTCACATTGTCAATTATTAAAAGCAACATTAGCTTCTTTTTTTCTTTTTTGCTACTGGGGCTCAAACTGAGGACCTTGTGCTTTTGAGGCAGGTGCAGTGCCACTGAGATAAATCCCTGGCCCAACATTAGCTTCTATTTTACTCTACCCTGTCATCAGTTCTAATACAGTGGTTAAAATGTCCAACAATAAATGTCTGTGCTTTAATAATTACATGTTTGACAAGTGAAAAAAATGCAGGCTTTCTTTAAAGGATACTACTGTTTGTGTGTGTTGTTGTTGTTTTTGGTACCAGGGATCGAACTCGGGACCTTATGCTTGCGAGGCAGGCACCGGAACCACTGAGCTAAATCCCAGTATCCCAAGGATACTACTGTTTAGTTTAGTTTTGTTTTGTTTTTTGTACCTGGGATCGAACTGGGGACGTTACGCTTGTGAGGCAGGCGGCTGCACCACTGAGCTAAATCCCTGGCCCACTGCTCTTTAGCTTTAATATTATTATTATTAAGGCATCTTTAAGTATTCAGTGCGTCTGGACTTAGGAAAAGCGTTTTAATCCTAGAGAGAGGTTAGAGGCAGCGGACAAGCAAGTAACGGAGCTAACAGCAGAGTCTGTGATTTTTTGCAAGCTATTTTAACTGTTTACTCATCAGCAAACTGGAGTCCAGGAAAAGTAAGTAATCCTGCAAAAGGAATATGATCTCCTGTGTCACTGTTACATCTCACATTCCACAACTGGCAGGGTTCTATCTCAGGAAAATTTCATCCTTTCCCAGAATCCATCTGTAAATTATCCCACCATTTTCCCAGACCTGGGTGTGGGAAACCTTTTTGCCATAGGTGTGGTCTGAGGCCAGCAGCATCCATAAGACCAGAGCCTCCAGCCATACCTGGACCCCTGAATCCAAGTCTACATCTTAAGGAGGTCTGCAGGGGGCTAGTGAGCAACCTTTAGCCATAAATCCCCACAGCTTGTACAGTGGGGGCCCCTTGTTACAGTGTGCACACCATTTTAACACATTTCCAGTGGAAAGATCTTGGTAGGGCAGTGCTTTACCACCTCAATGAAAATGAGTAGTTCAAATTGTATTATCCCCATTAAGGTAAACACAGAAAATTTTGATAGAGGAATTATCCTCCAGGGAGTATTGCATTTTAAGTCTATGTTAGTTTCTTAGAGCTATTGTAACAAATTACCACTGACTGAGTGGCTTCAAACCACAGAAATGAGCTCTCATTGTTCTAGAGGCCAGAGCTGGGCTCCCTCAGAGACGCTGGACAGAAGCCTTGATGTGCCTTGGCTCGTCACATCAGCACTCCAGCCTCTGCCTTCATTGTTACATGGTGTCTGCCCCTTTTCCCAGTCACATTGGGTGAAGCCTCACCCTGCCCAGTGTGACATCACCTACAAGGACTTTGTTTCCATATAAGGTCACATTTTGAGGTACTGGGATTAGGATTTAACATACCTTTTTGGCTGACACAGTTTAACCCATAACAAAGTCCTGCACGTGTCCTTATAATAAACCTTCACTCACGGGGAAAAATTAGTAAAACTTAAACACAGACTAGTCACTTCATACAAAAGACTTCATTCAGAGACTGCATCCTCTGTGTTCCACCCCATATGGACCTGACAACCCAGAGGGAAGAATACCTGGCTTCTGGTCCTCAGGAGTTTCAGGTTGGGGAGAGGGGAGGGCACAGAAGCAGAGGGTCCTATAGCTCAAGGCATTCTTGCTCTTCACAACATACTCCAGGGATCTTCATTCCCATTCAGATCCCAGGGCTCTGGAACCTGTGTTTATAACAAGCCCCAAGTGACTCTGACACAGGGAGAAATAGCCTCACTTGCCACCCACTGCCATGGGCATCTGGATACTGGGGAGTTCTCCCCAAACCTCTGCAGCCTGCAACACCTGCCTGAGTGCACCTCAAATGTGCATGCAACTGATCAGAGCTAGGGGAGCCTAGCTGTAGGGAGAGCAATTAAGAGGTTACAGTGATGGGGAAAAAGAACCCTCAATAGTGTCATGAGGGACTCTCTTATTGTTGTAAAGTATATAGCTTAACTCTGAGCCTTTCATGTCAACTAGAAGTGGTTCTTCATTCATCATATATTTGAGTGCAAAGTATGTGTGAAGGACTCTATTCAGTACTTTGGGATTTGGAAATTTGGTTTTAGTTCAAAATACCTACAAATTAAATACTGTGAAATTGATATAGGGTTGCAAATTTTAAGTTTTAATTTGCCAATCATAGACATTTGAAAAAATTTGCCATCATAAAAGAAAATAATTCAATTATTCTTTCTTTTTTTCTCTTGCATTGAGGATGGAACCTAAGGGCGCTCTACCACTGAGCTACATCCCTAGCTGTCTTTAAAGTTTGTTTTATTTTGTTTTGAGATGGTCTTTTTAAGTTCCCAGGCTGGGTTCAAACTTGTGATTCTTTGGCCTCAGCTTCCTCAGTGTTGGGATTACAGGTGTGTATCACCATGACTGACTACTACACTACATTTTATTTTAATGTGGACTTATTCCTTTTTAAATAGGTAATAAAAAGGTAAAAAGTATCACAGGGGAAAGTACATGTCCTTTGCATGGAGGCAACCACCACTGTTACAGAAAAAACAGTTCAACACCAAAAAAAGTGGAAGGACATAATCTTAGAGAAAAATAATTTTTCAAAATAAAAAAGGAACAATTGGGGAAATTTTATGTGTATCTTTTCCCTTCCTTTGTTCATCCATTTATTCATTAGACAAGTATTTTTTTAAACCCCTTCTATGAATGAGATGTTGCAGGTACAGGGAAACCAAACTGAAAATCTCATCGTCTGCCCTCTGGAATTTATGTCCTGTAGGAGCTGAATCTGAAACTGGGGCACCTCATAGAGGGATCCCTGAGCACTGGGAAACCCCCACAGAAACTGAAAGTGAGCCAAGAGTTAACTTGGGTTTGCTACAAAGTAAGTACAAAGAATTCCCCCAAAATTTTAAGTACAAAGAATTCCTCAAAAACTGAAACTAGAAATTCCATTTGACTCAGGTAGTCCCCGTCTAGGTATCTTTCTGAGAGAGTTGAAAACCTCATATTAGAATGATACATGCATGTCCATGTTTATAGCAACACAATTCACAACAGGAAATGGATAAAGAAAATGTGGTGTTTATAACCAATGGAGTTGGTTTTACATATCCTTCTACCATAAAGAAGGATAAACTTGAGTCATCTGTAGGAAAATGGATGAACTTTGAGACCATAATATTAACTGAAGTAAATTAGACACATGAACTTAAATATTGCATAGTTTCTCTTACATGAGAAACAATATATAAATAAAGTGCAAAATAAATGACAGACAATAGAAAAAAGGAGAAAAGGGTTATGCAATACACTGTCTTAGTTACTTCTTCATTGCTGGGACAAAATACCCGACACCCATAAGTTGAAGGAGGAAAAGTTTATTACCTCACAGTTTGTAGAAGTTCCAGTCCATAGTCAGCTGGCTGCAAAGCAGCGGGGAATGGCAAAGGGGCATTGCAGAGATGAAACAGTTCATGGGAGGGCAAGCAAGAAGCAGCAAGCAGCGAGTCTTCCTTTCCCTTTTTATCCTAATCAGGCTACAAGCCTATTGGTTGGTACCACTCACACCTAGTGTGGGCCTTCCCATTAACTACACCTAGAACTATATTAAACCAATCAGTGGAATGACCCAGTTATTATACCCTTAATCCACTGTTACACACCCATGATCCAGCCACCTCCTGAAAGCCCCACCTGTGAGCACAGAAGACTTTGGGGACCATCTCGATATAAGCCACAATGTCCACCATAGACAACATATCTAAAAGTGTGCCTTGGCTTAGAATAATCGTTACGTGTTATACATTTTTTTTACCTGTTAGTTTGGTTGTGAATCTGTGTGTATGATAACTAACTTTATAAGGACTTCTAAGATAAATAAATGAATCTGATGCTGATGCAAAAAGGGGAGGTGGAAAGCAGCTGGATGGAAATTATGCCCATTCTCCCCTAGCTGCAGTTAGGGCTACATCTTCAGAGGGGGAATATTATAGACAGATAAATTAGGTAGAAATATTATATGCAGTCAGACAGGACTAGGCCCTCAAGAGAATCTATACAGAAGATGAAAACACATCAGAATTGTGGCTGGAAGCACATCTAAAGAAGATTAAGGTCACAATTTACAGGTTTACATTATAGTTCCCTAAGGAATAAAGGGAAGCCTAAGATTATTGGTACCACCCTTTTGAGATTTCCTGGTGGGCCGTCCTCTCCCACTCACTAAGGCTACTGAGACTAACACTACTAAGACTAAGACTAAAGACAAGACTACAACTATAGATTATTGACCAAGATTAATGAGTCATCCATAGGCCCTTGCTACTACTGGATCAATATTAGCCAAGTGAAGTAAAAATTCCATCTCCAGAAAGTTACCATATGTGTTAGCTACATTTCTCTCCTGGCCAAGACAAAATACCAGACACCCAAAGTTAAAGAGGAAAAGGGTTATTTTGGCTCACAGTTCGTAGAGGTTTCAGTCCATAATCTTCTGGCTCCCAGACAGAGTGGCACATGGCAGAGGGGCATCGCAGAGGAGAAACAGTTCATGGTGCCTACAAGGTAGCAAAAGCAAGAGACCTTAACAGCCTCCTTCTGCCCCTTTTATCTTACTCAGACTACTTAGGGCGGGTAGCAGTCACGCTTTTAATCCTAGCGCCCTCGGCCTAGCCCCACCACGAATCAATCATACACTTCAGATTCGGCCTCCTCCAACACAGCCTATGACCACATGAGGCTTTGGGGAAACATCTAGACACAAGTCATAACATCACAATCAGAAATTAGGATGTATTCCTTCATATAATTTTCTTTGTGTGCAGTCAAATGCTCTCATATATGTATACACGTGGTATTTGTGTACATATAATCATATATATATTATTCTACATCAAACGTTTTTATTTTACATGTCATTGTGTGTATACACACATGCGTGTGCACACACACATGCACCTTTACTTATTAAAGATGACTTATAAGATCCTGATGTTGTTTTTCCAAATACTCTGGCACTTCTTGTGTTATAAACTTCATAACTGTGTTCTTCCAAAATCCATATGTTGAAACCTTACCCTCTTTGGTAGTTACTTTTCTTTTGGTAGTTGCTGAGACAAAATACCTGACATCCAAGATTTAACTCACAGTTTGTAGAGGTTTCCATCCATAATCGGCTGACTCCAAGGCAGGGTGGCATGGCTGATGGGGATCATAGAGGTGAAACAGTTCGTGGCAGGGAGAAGGTAGCAAAGAAACCAAGGGAGGATCACAGATTTTTCTATCTCTTATATCTTATTCAGGCTACTTAGGGTGGTAACACTCACACACTTAATCCTAGTGCCCTTGATCCTAGCATTGTACCATGAATCAATTCCAGTGTCACACACTCTAGATCCAGCCACCCTTGAAAAAGCCCCACCTATGACAATGTGAGGCTTTGGGGGAACATCTAAACACAAGCCATAACACCTTCCAATAGGATAGTATTAGGACCGGGACCTTTGAGATAATTAAGCTTACGTGAAGTCATGGGGGTGGAGTCCCAATGTTGGGACTAGTGTCCTTATAGAAGAGAAAGAAACCAGAGCTCTCCTTCTTGACCATATGCGTATACAATGTGAAGGTAGCTGTCTCCAGATACTAGATCTGCTAGTGCCTTAATTTTAGATTCCCCAGTCTCCTGAACAGTGAGAAATAAATGTTTATTGCTTGTGATGTACTTTTGATATAGCAACCTGAACTGACCAAGATATCATCAGATCCCCACCCTGCCTTATTTTTCTCTTTCTGTTTAACCAACATATATATACACTGCTTACTGTGGCTAAGTTACCGTTTTAACGCTTTATAAATATTAGCCACTATTTCATCATCATAAAGATTTCGGTGATAAAGAAACACCATAACCACCTCACAGATATTACTAATATTCCCACTTCATTAAGGAAACTGAGGAACAAAAAATTAGATACCTTGCTCAAGATCATACTAGTAGTCAGTAGTGGAATAGATTAAAACTTTAAAATTTTCTTATTCATAGGCTTATATTGTGTCTCATTCTTTTTTTCTGTTTCCAATAGTGGTATAGTAAACATCTCACAGACACAGCAAGAAGCCCAGAGGATAAAGGGACGGGAAATCAGGTCCAGAGGGACTGAGGAAGTTGGAAGTCCAAAACAGGTAGAAGAGCTGAGGGTACCAATGTGAGTAGTGTGCACAATGAGCACATCTTCCCAGCGTCCCTGGGGCAGCATGAGCAGGCCACAAAGCCAATCAAGTGCAATTTGTCTTGAGGACAAGGTTAAAGGAAGTCAACAAAGGCCAGCCAGCTGGGAGGATTTCAGTGTGGGATGAGTGCTTATTAAGCCACAAGCAGTGACACTGATATCATTATTTTTTAATCATTTGGTTTTAAATATGAAAGAATTTCACATATTATTAAATAGCATATTAATATGATATACTGTACTACATTTACCTGGTAAATAATGAGTATTTGCTGAGTGTTCATTTGTATTGAATCAAAAACATACACAATGAGTATTTGCTATTTGTGTATTTATATTTTGCTCCTTATTTTTGGATGACATTTTATAGTTAAAATATAAGAAGGGCTATTTCTTAGGATAATGCATTGAGATATATAGAAGAGAAAATAAATAATTTAAAAATAAAAATAACCGATGAAAATGAAAGTTAGTAGAAATTTTAAAATGTACAAGCATTCTAGTCTAACATAAAGTAAACCAGGCAGAAATTTCAACAAAATGTCCTGAATTTGAAGAGGTAAAAGTAAAGCTAATTTTAAATATTGAAAACAAAGAGACCTCCTCAAAACAGAGGTGTTTCTGGAAGAATGTCATTGTCTCTAAATAGTTTCTGAAAGCCCTTATTGTGCAGTAGGCATATCATGTTCTTGGATGAGAACATTTAATATTATAACATTATCAATTATCCCTCAAATTAAGCTGTATATGTAGCACATAGAAATATAGAAATCTGTGGCCCAAGCTGGGTGTGGCAGCACATGCTTGCAGAGGAATCACAAGTTTGAGCACAGTATGTACAAGTTAGCATCCTATCCACACCCTACATCAAAATGAGCAAAAAGAAGGGGCTGCTCAGGATGTAACTCAGTGCAAAAGCCCTGGATTAAACCTCCATGAGCAGAAAAGTAATCTGCAGCATAATAAAAATTTCACAAACAAATTTCACATATATGCATATAAAAATTTAGTGTTATCTGAAAGCATTTAAATGTAGTGAGGAAAGAGTGAACTGCTTAATAAATAATACTGAAACAGAAGATGGACTCATCAACTTTTGGGGCTTAATACATTGTCAAATACATTTTTCAAATAAAAAATCATATTGCTGATGATGGTTGGCAGAAAACAGAATTTTTTCAAGATCTGTTTGGAGTATAGATTGGCACATTTCTGGAGGGAAAATATGTAGATTAAAAATCTTTAACAATGTCTATATTTTATGAACCAGTAATTACATTTCTAAGAATGTATTCTAGAGAAATAATTGTTGATGTACTTAAAGATTTAATGATAAGGATGTTAATTGACCATCGAATGTTTTGCCTAAATTATTTATAGCCAGCAGTAAGAAATGATTAGATTAATACACACAATGAGATACTATACAGCCATCAAAATTATAGAATAAGAGTGAGCTAACATTTACTGAGTACTTACTATATGCCAACCAGACTTCTAAGGACTTGATTTGTAAAGACACATCTCACCCTCTCTCAAAATTATGAGGCAATGTGATCCTTCTATTCCATAGCTGAGGAACCTGAATGAAGAGGTTCAATCTCTTGCTGATAAGTATTCCAGCCAGTATTTGAAGCAGGAAGTCATACTTCTGACTCACACTCCTAATCATTGCAGCCTAGGAGGTTACTGTAGCAATGTACTGTATATATATTATATATAATATACATAAATACTGTATATACTATATACAGTAGATAATATAATAAGTGAAAAAAGATATACAGGATGATGCTATTTTGGTAAAAGCATATGTGTATACAAAATCATAGAAAGAAATTGGAAAGCAGTATGATGGCACTCTGGGAACTCTGCTGATGTAGGTTGTGCATCCTTGGAATTAGCCAGCCCCATGGGTATCTATATCTATATATCTATATCTATATCTGTCTATCAGTCTATACATACATACATACACACACTTTGGTTTGTTTGTGCAGTACTGGAGACTGAAGCCAGGAGGTCTAGCATGCTACATACATTTTTTTTTTTTTTTTTTTTGGTACCAGGGATCCAGGGATAGAACTCGGGACCTTGCACTTTTGAGTCAGGTGGTCAAACCACTGAGCTAAATCCCTGGCCCATGTGCTACATAAATGTTGTACCTACCACTGAGATACACTCCCAGATTTAAAAAAAATATTTTGTGATAAAGTCTTGTTAGTTTGCCCAGGCTGACTTCCAACTTGCAATCCTCCTGCCTCAGCCTTCAGAGTAGCTGGAATTGTAACTGTGTACCACCTCACCCACTTCTCAAGGTCTAATCTTAGTCAAATCTGCAAACTCGCCTTTATCTTTTAGCGTAACATATTGATAGTTTCTGGGACTTTAGTAAATATTACTAAAGGAATAAAGTGTGCAAATACATAAAGACCAAGAGAATAGAAGAGAAAGCAGGCTACAGGAAATGCCAACAAATACTTGACTTAGCAGAATGCGATGCCACTTAGGGAAGTGAGGGAAGGTGAGTGAAGGTGTGGGAGTGGCTCTCAAGTCCCCTTTTCACATTGCACTGCCGCGGGTCCCACTTTGTGAACTCTCGCATTGGAGCTGGAAGTTGAGTCCTGGAGTCATTGGCTTTGGACAGAGGAGCTGGAGCTGGGCAATGAGAAAGAAGGAGAGAAATGGGGCCAAGAATTCCGGGGAGGAAATTCGGACGTGGAGAGGGATAGGACAAGGGTGTTGTTTTTGGGGTTTTTTTCTAAATAAGCCTAATACTGTTTAGCTTTCTAAAAGACTATATGCATATATGACTAACCACTTTTTAGATGAACTATTGAAGGAATATTTTTGCTATTTAAATTTAGAAAATCAAAAGTAGATTGGAGATAAGTACCGTTTGATAATCCGTTTGATACATAGATATGTATGTTTAATACAGCACTAGTCACAATAGCCAAACAGTGGAAGCCCAAATGTCCGTCAGTGAATGATTGGGTGAGCAAACCATGGTATGTTCATGAAATGTTATTATTATTCAACCATGAGAAGGACTGAAGAACTCATGTGGGTTACGAAGTGAGTGGATCTTGAGATCTGAAATGAAAAAAGCCACCAACTGCTTTGATCTGATAATTACATATTGTTTACATGCATTGAAAGATCATACTGTATCCCATTAAATATGTATAATTCAAATAAAAATATATTTAAAAGGAATGAAAGAAGTCAGACACAAAAGGTCACGGCCAGTATGATTCCATTTATGTGAAATAGAGTTAGATCCATGGCGTCAGAATGCACACTGGTGGCTACTCAGGGCTGAGTGGAGTGGCCAATGCAGAGTGAGAGATGGAAGTGGGGTCTCCTTTGGGGGTAATGAAAAAAATTCAAACTAGCTAGGAGTGTTGGTTGGACACATCGTGAATGTACTAAGAGCCACTAGAGTGCTCACTTTACAATGGTTAGCTTTATGTTATGTGAATTCCACCTTAGTTAAAGAAAGAAACATTTACATTGAGAAAGGTGTGGGAGGCAACAAGAATTTGAGCAGTCAGCACTGCTGCACATGCTGCATTTTCAGGAATGTCATGGCACATCGGCAGTGCTTCCTGATGGATGGCACGTGGTCTTAGCATAGGCAGCACAAAGGAGGCAACCGTGCCAGACTTGTGCAAACTCCAGTGATAAAGTCCTGAGTTATTTAATGAGTCTCGACCATGCAGTGAAACCTATAGACCCAGAGAGGGGAGTACTCCATGTGTTGGCTTTTCTCTAGGTTCAGTGGAACCTGGATTACGGGGTATTAAACTCAGGACCTTTGCACTGAGCTATATCCCCAGTCCTTTTTTATTTTTTGTTTTGAGATGAGGTCTAGCTAGGGTGCTAAATTGTCCAGGCTGGCTTCAAACTTGCCGTCTTCCTACCTCAGTCTCGCAGAGCACTGGGATAAAACTCTCTTTACACCTACTTTGCCTATGTATCAAATACAGTTTCCCCGATCCTAGACCTACTGGGGTTGAGCAAAGAGCTTAGTGCTTTCCTTTCTTACTTTCTCAAACTCACAATCCATTACCACATTTGCTATGGGCTCAGTTGTCCCCACCTACAGAAAAAAATTCATGTTCAAGTCCTAACCCTTAGGACTGGAGAATGTGGCTGTGTTTGGAGATAGGATGTTTACAGTGTAATCAAGTTTGAAGTGATTCATTAGGGTGGGACTTCTGACTAGTGTCCTCGAAGAAGGGAAAATTTGGATATAGAGATACATATAAAGGGAAGATGAGGTAAAGAGATAGAGAAGTGCCAAGTGCGGTGGGGCAGGGATTAGGGTCCCAGTTACTCTGGAGGCTGAGACAAAAGGGTCACGAGTTTGAGGCCATCTTGGGCAGCTTAGGTCCTGTCTCAAAAACAGAAAAAAGAGAAGAGAAAAAGGCTGGGAATGGAGCGCAGTGGTGGAGCACCTGCCTGACATACAGGAGGCACTGGGTTCAACCCCTGGTACCGAGGAAGGGCAGGACAGGGCCAGGGGCTGGGGAGAGAAGATGGCTCTCGAAAAAACCAAGGAGACCTCAGACAGTGCCAGTCCTACTGACACTTGATCTTGGCCTTCCACCCTCCAGAGCTGTGTGACCCTGCATTTCTGTTGTTTGGGCCACTGAGTTGCTGGTACTCTGTCACGGCCGCCCTAGAAATTAACCCTACATCGTGTAGTGCTCTGTGCATATTAACCCTAACATCCACATCACTTGTCTGCTTTGCCCATCTTGTACTGACTGGTCATGTGACACAAGATCCTGCTTGCCTGAGATTATAAACTTCATAGGACAGAGAATAGACAGGTTTTGGGGGCCTATGGCCCCTGACAGAACCATCTATGATTACGGTCCTTAATAAATGGTTTCATAATACTTATTGCAAAGAAAATGTTGAATATCAGTGCTTTATCATAGATTACCACATGCTTGAGGGAAAGGCCTAAAGGAAGAATGGATACCTCAAACCTGGGCAGCACCCAGTTCATAGACACGTACACATACAAGGAAGCAGCCGAAGGAGGGCTGTCTTTGTGGTCATTCACCGTGTTCTGTTTCGATTCCCATAAACGTGAATTCTCTCCAGCAGCATTATCTCTGGGGGACTCTAGTGCGGCTATTTTAATGCAAAATTAATTGTCAAATACAAGACTGCAGCGGCTTTCTCTCGAGTGATTGCCTCGCCCTCCAGCTAGTCATCTCCACTCTTGTCATCAATGCCAGTACCTAGTTAGCAATATTCAAATTATCCTACATGGCTTCAGCGTTTCAAACACAAAACATGCTACTTCTTAGCCAGCTTGTAGCCTCCATCATTTGTTCTTACTTGCTCATTTCCACCGTAAGATTGAAATCCTTTCTAGAATTTGTCTTATTTCTCCATTGTCATTGTCATCATCATAACCATAGTAAGATCACATTTGTGTACCTAAAACACTTGCCTCGATTTTCAACTGAATTCTGGACACAAGTAGCATTAAAACTCTACCTTTCATGTTATATAAAAAAATCTCTATGGGTTATACCTATGATTTTTCATGAAATCTCCTGTGTACTAATATTCTGAGTAGCATCTTGGTATGTAAATTAAATTCTTGTGAGGCAGGAAGATGCAAAAATAATATCCCCAGAGATTAATTTTGCTTCTGTCAGGATGAACTCTACACATACCAAACAGTGAAGCAGCTATTATTGTCCTATAAACCCATGGCTTTGACGTGACCCTCCACAGAAGGTGCAGAGACAGCCCATCAGAAAAATGGCTCCGTTTGTAGGGTGTAAAGAGTATACTACTGTCCTAGTGCTGCCATTACAAAGTATAACTGGGTGGCTTAGAACAACAGAAATTAATTCTTTTACCATTCTGGAGGCCCAAACCCCAAAATCAAGATGTCAGCCGTCCATGTTCCTTCTGATACCTGTAGGAAAATTCTTTCTTGCATCCCCCTACTTCTGATCAGTGGCCACCAATCCCTACCATTCCACAGCTTGCAGGTGCATACTCCAGCCTCAGCCTTGGTCCCCTCTGGTATACTCCTGTGGTTTTGTGACTGCACTTAATCACTGTCCACAAGGGTACCAGTCACTTTGGATGTGTGGCCCTCCCTGCCCCAGTATGACCCCATCTGAATAATACCCTCAATGATCCTACTTCTAAATACGGTCAAATTCTAAGTGTCAAATTCAGTTTTCTGTTACTATGACAAAATGTTTGAGGATAACAAAGCAGAAAAGGTTTATTGTGGCTCATGGGTTCAGAGGTTTAAGTCCATGGTCAGATGGGTCCATTGTTTAGGCCTATTGCAAGGCAGAAACCAAATCACAGAAGGCCATGGGGGGAAGCTGCTCACCTCACTGAAGCCAGGAAGGAGAGGGAGGAAAAATTTGAAAGAAGGGGCTGGGGACATGATGTAGGCCCCAAGAGTCTGTCTCCATGAGCCACTCCCTTCAGGTAGGCCCGCCTCCTAGGTTTCATCACCTCTTAACGGTCTTAGTTGCTTTCTCATTGCCGAGGCACAATACTCAACACCCACAGCTCTAAGGAGGAAAGATTTATTTTGGCTCATAGTTTGCAGAGGCTTCAGTCCACAGACGGCTGCCTGCAAGACATGGTGGCATAGCAGAGGGGAACGGCAGAGAAGAAACAGCTCATGAATGACAGCACAAAGTAGGAAGAGACCAAGGGAGGAGGGAGGGAGATACATACTTCCCCCCCCCCCCAGTGATCCACCTCCTCTGACCAGGCTTCACCTCCCTATATCATATTCAGCTATAAAGTTATCAGTAAAGTGATCTACTGATGAGTAACACACCCCCATGATCTAATCCCCCCAAGCCACACCTATGAGCACATGAGGCTTTGAGGGTACACCTAGATATAAACCATATACCTACTAATATAATCAAATTATGAAACAACCAGTGGATTAACCCACTGATGAAATTAAAGCCCCCATGACACAATTATCCTTCAAAAGCTCACCAGTTGGCAACCAAGCCCCCAGCACATGGTTTTTGGGAGACATTTTAACTCCAAACCGTAACACTGAGTTACTCAGCAGTTAGCATTTCAAGAGAGCTTTTTGTTGGAAGGAGAGATACAATTCAATCCATAACAAGGGGGATAAGGCAAATTCTGTGCATTTCAGTTTTGAGGACAACTCATAAGGCAGCATTTTTGTTTGTTGAGTGGTGATAAATGCTTATTTACAGAAAAGTGCATAAAACACGTAGGCATAATTTAAATGCATGTGAACCAAGTGTCTATGGTCAAGAAACAGAACTTTGCTAGTACCAGAGAAACCCCTGTATGCCTCTTGAAAATCACTGTATTAGAGGTAACCAGTATTCTGGCTTTTGTGATAATTTCCTAATAGTACTTTTCTTGTTTAATCTTAGAATTAACAAAATGATACCCTACATATTCTCTTCTGCATTATTTTTCCACCTTGTTTGCAGAATTCCTCCTGTTGCCGAGTGGCTGCAACTCAACTCATTTTCATTGCTGCATGTTCTCCTCAATGGAAAAAGACCATGATTCATCCCTTCTACTGATGGAAATGAGGCCTGCTTCGTTTGGAGCTATTATATATGAGATTAAATATCCTGGTAGCATATTGTGGTGCATGCATGAACAAGTTTCTCTAGAGCCTGTCACAAGAGAGGGAACTATGAACTAATGGTTATACCAATTTGTACTCCTCTAGTAGTGGATGAGGATTTCCTTTACTTCACAACCTTGCCAACATTCAAATACTTGTATTTTTACATTTTTCTTTTTTTTCCAACACAAAGATTGTAACTGTCTCATTGTAAGCTTTAAATATGTTTTCCTGATTACCATTTAGATTGAACACCTCTTTCAAGTATTTGTTAGACACTTGGGTTTCCCTTTTTTAAAGGTGACTATTCATTTGTGTTGCCTATTTCCTAGTGAGAATTTAAAAAAGTACATATTCTGAATCCTACTCCTTTGTTAAGTAGGTGTTTCAAATATTTTTATCCCCTGTGGCTTTCACTTTTAATTTTCTCCTATTGAATGGAAATTCTGATTTTTATCAAGCTTATTGGTGCATTTGAGGCCTGCATCATAGTCCCATTCATTATTGGGAATCTGCACCTGTCCATGATGTATCTTGGTTCTTCTTTTTCCTCCCTGCCCTTTCCCTCCCTTCCACCCCTCCACCCCACCTGATTTACAAAAAACTTTGTTTTCACTTTTTCCTTTTTTCTCATAGTTTTTCTTTCCTTTCTTTCCTTTCTCCTACCTGCCCCCCTTCCCTTTCCCTTTGGACCTTTTCTTTTTATTTCACATTATCTATTATACATTTTGGCCCTCATTTACACTGAAATTCTGATTTTAATGTAGTTGAATTTATAAATTAAGGCACTTATTTAATGAGTTTTTTGTGCCTGGCACTCTTTTCTTTTTAGTTTTTTCTTTTTTTTGCTATATATTTCAGGCTGGCCTTAAACTCACTATGTAGCCCAGGCTAGTCTCAAATTTGTGGTAATCCTCCTGCCTCAGCCTCCAAGTGCTGAGATTACAGACATGTGCCACCACACCCAGCTTTTTTTTTTTTTTTTTTGGTACCAGGGATTGAACTCGGGTCCTTGCGCTTGCACAGCAGGCAGCAAAACCACTGAGCTAAATCCCCAGCCCTACCCAGCTCCTTTTAAGGCATTTCTTAAAGCATTTTCTCATTTGAGGTATTTTTGGGCCAACAGGGTAGGGATAGAGGAGATGAAGACACAGCTCAGCATTTATTTGTTTTACAAATTGGGGATCCAGGTAGCCTTCCAGTTGAGGAAACTTTTTTAAAGCTTGAAGACTACTGCCATAAAGGTTCTGAAGGTGTCCTGCCAAATTTCTCTTTTCTGGGAGGAGCACCTAACAAAATGCTCAATTTCTCTGCTTAAGGGGGAATGAGGTGGGGTTGATTCAGCGGGACACATAGGAACAAGCATGACACAGTGGCCATGCAGTGACAGATCTGCATTGTTCCGAAGAGGGGTGGTGGGAGTGTTCTTTGAGGCTGTGACTCTGGAACACCAACTCTATGGCCACACTGCTCTTCAACAGTCACTGGCCACTTGCTCATGCTCAATTTGTCTAGCTTTCTCATTAGTGCTATGTTAGGGGTAAAAATATTTTTAAAAACAGAATCAAGTTTATAGGTATGTGTGCATGTGCTATATGTGTGTATGTGTGCACGTACCTGGCAAGTGCTGTGCCACAGAACTATACGCCTAGCGCTAGTTTTTCTGAGACAGGATCTTGCTATGTAGTTCAGGCTGGCCTTGAACTATGTAGGCTAGGCTGGCCTTGAACTTGCAGCAATCCTCCTGCCTCAGGCTCCTGAGTGCTGGCATTACAGGTATGTGCTACCATGGCTGGCTGCTTAGTTCTTTAACTTAGGCAAATTATAGCTATGTCTATCTGTAGCTATATATCTACCCCATGATGCAGTCCTGAGTAGCAAGGCATTGAACTATTATTGTGAGCAAATATTTTCATCTTTCTTATACCCAAATAAATCATCCACTTCCTTAAAAAATTTAATAAAATTTTTGGTTTGAGAATATTGGAATTGATTCCTTTGGGCACCTAACTTCATTGTGAGGTGTACTGGAGGTTTGTAGCTGGATATCATGATATTTTCAAGAGGTACTGAAATGCAAATAATCAAGCACAAACCATTTTTTCCTCCCAACTCTCCTCCACCATACTTGTTTCTTTGCACTATAAAAACATTAGCTTTTCACTGATCCCATTGCCATTTCTACTGCTGCTTGCCACCAGTCAGACTTCTTTATTACCCTTGTCTCCTACCTTTCTCCCTTTCCCATCAACACTGTATCGTTCTTTTCTTTGTCTTTTTGCAGTACTGGGAATTGAACGGTGGCCTTTGTGTATGCAGGAAAGTGCTCTACCACTGAGATTTACCTCAGAATAGCCCCTGGGATATCCTTTTATAACATTTTTGGGTGCTCACGGTGTCCTGAGCTGTCTGGATGAGAAGTTGCTAGGGGAATCAGATAAATGTAAAAGGCTGGTCACCAATAAAGTTTGTTTTTTTTTTTTGGTACCAGGGATTGAACTCTGGACCTTGTGCTTTCAAGGCAGGCAGTGGAACCACTGAGTTAAATCCCTGGCCCTCCAATGAAGTTTTAAAGTGCTTATTCATACTAAAAAATAATTAAATTCAACAAATTAAAAGTCTACTATGTGCAAAACATTAGGGTAGGTGCTGGGGTTTAAAGACAGATGGATGTTCCCATTTTATTTATTTATTTATTTTGGTACCGGGGATCGAACTCAGGACCTTGTGCTTGTGAGGAAGGCGTGGTGCCACTGAGCTAAATCCCTGGATATTCCCATTTAAATAATTCTTTTTTTTTTTTTTTGAGACAGGGTCTTGTTTTGTAGTTCAGGCTGGAATCAAATTCACAGCGATCCGCCTGCCTCAGCCCCCCAAATGCTGGGATTACAGGCATGCACCACCACATCTGGCTAAAGAATTCTTTGTGTAGTGCACACACATGGTCAGTATAAGATCAGTTAGGATATATTAGTTTTTGTGTTACTTTTTAAAGGTATCACAGAGGCACAGGTAAGAAATCTTTTATTGAACAAGCTTTAAATATTAAAAAGTTTGTACTACTCTACATACATATATAGTTGTACAATTCTTTTTTCTTTAGGAAACATTTAATTTTACTGATCAAATTAAAGTTACCCAACCAATGCAAAAGCACCAAATGTATTCTTGGCAAGTGCTAGGATGATTGTATTTCCTGTAAAATATATGATTAATAAGAAACTGTAGTTGGCAGACTAATGCCCCCTAAAGGTAACCATGTCCCAATTCTGTGAACCTGTTCTGTTACATAACAAAGGGGAGCAAAGGCTGCAGATGAAGTTAGATTTGCTAATCAGTTGACCTTGAGATGAGATTATCCCAGATTGTGGGGCTGAACCCAAAGTATAGACAAGGTGCGTGTTAAGATGAAGAGACAGTATCAGAGTAGTGTGCTGTGGGAGACCCAGCTGTCCATTGGTGGTTTGGAGATGGATGAGGGGAGCACAAACCAAGGAGTACAGACTTCCTTGAAAAACCGGGGAGGCAAGAAAATGAATTATCCCTTGCAACTCAGAAACAAACGTACTACCAGCAACACCTTGACTTTCACCTAATCAGACTTACAGTCTCCAGAACAGCACCAAGGGAAAACTGACACTGGAAAAAAATAAATCTAGAAAATCCTTTATACTTTAACTTTATACTTGAATAGGATGATGACAATTCCTCAGTAAGTTCCTATGGTTTAGCATCCATGAAAATAAACACTGGTTTATAAGCCTCATGAAGGGCGGAACTTTGGTGCTAGTGCTTTGAAAAAGAATTTGGGAAAGAATATTTGCTTTTGGAAAGGTGTTCTTTTTCCTAATTACAAGGGAAGTATTTGAAGACAGGTACAATCAGCAGGCAAGAAATTAGCATTAGAAGAAAAATAATGCCACTTCAATTTTATTATTGCACTGATTTTGTCTCCATGATTTTTTTTTGCCTATTATTTAGAGATGTCAGATTTTAAAAAATTTCAAAAGCATCATTTTGCATAGAATTGTCGTCTACCCCTCAATGTTAGCCTCTGGCATTAACTACAGAACAATCAAGAAAGTCAGGAAATGAACATGATCAAAATTTCATTAATTTACAGATGTATTCATAGTTTACCAGTTTTTCCATTAATGGCTCTTTTTAGGTCCAGGATCCTAGTCAGCATTCCACACTGCTGGATTGACTTGTCAGGTCTGCTTATCTCCTTCCACCCGTTATAGTTCCCCTTTCACAACACTGATATATGAGGTCCTGGCCATATACTTTGTAGAATGTCACTCAGTTTGAGGTTTCATCCTGACTAGGTTGAGGTAACACATTTTGGGCAACACCACAGAACTGTGCCCTCCATAGTGCATCCCATCAGCAAGTGCCTGCTGTCCTCAGGACTTTCCATTTGAAGGTGGTGTCTTCCAGGTTTTCCCTCTGTTAGTATTTTTCCTTTCATAATAGTTCCTTAATAAGGGAAGGTAGTTTGAGACATACGGTTTTGTGTCCTGTGTTTTGCTCAGTAGTTTTAGCACTGATTTTTGCCTTTAACAATGCAATATTGGGTTGCTTGTTTGCATCGTGTGTCTTTACATTTTCATGTAAAGAAGGGCTGCCCTTCCCCACATTAACTTGCTCATTTATTTCTATCAACATAAACCCATGGGTATTTTCAGTCTACAGCTTACAATTCATTATTAGCATCATTTCTTAAACTGTCCCAGAGTTGGCAATAATAAGCAAAAGGATGGTGCCTGTCAACTTTGACTTGCCTCTCCACTTCCCTGCCATTTTCTACATACTTCCTTACTTCTTGGCATCATAAGATGTTCCAGGCTTATTAGTTTGCTTGTCCTAGCCCAGGAATAACCAGTTCTTTATAGAGCCTCAGTTCTCTTTATTAGAGAATGGTATTTCTGAACCAGTATCTGGGCAGCAGGTGTGCTCATTGCTACTGGGAGTGTCTTTGCTTCTGGACCCTCAGCAGACCAAGCAAGGTATATACACATACTCACACATTCATCTACCTGTACTTCTAAGTCTAGGCACCTGCAATATAGTAAAATCCATGAGCTTATCCCATCTCCAATTCCAAACTGATATCATGGGGTTCACTCTAGCCTTTCCCAACATTTATTTGGCAACTCTTTTCCATAAGGAGAAACTCTGTTCTCATTACCTGTGAAACACTTATTTGCTCAATTTGCTTAGTATATACAAAAGGTAGTTTTAGAATTGCTAACCCAGAGCCCCTTATTAAGAGTCCAATATTTGTGTATAGTCCATTCTGTCTTTAGCCTTACAACATGGTGATTACACTATTTTTCAAAGTTAGGCATGTTAGTTTTCTTCCCTACCCCATCAGTGTTGCAATGTTTATGTATTAGTTTGTATTTTAAATTCCCATACATCGTGGTTGATTTTCATTACAGTTAAGGCATGCAAAACATGACCATAGCTCAGTCAGAGCTATGGAAAAATGCAGAGATTAGTGTCACCTCCCCTCATCCCAACTACTCCACTTTCTACTTGTATTTGTCTCTGTAGTTTCTACTTTATTCTAAGGTTCTTTTGCACAGATGAACAGATACATATATACTTCTTAAACTCCCTTATTGTATGGACAGTAAACTGCAGACATTCTTATACTTTTTCTCACTTAATATCGGAAGTCATGTCAGTTTAGAGATCTTCCTCAAACATGTTTAGAACTATTAGGACTCGATTGTGTGGGATCTGCTTTATTGAATCATGCTCCGTTGTGGAGATATTTTGGTAATTCAAGTATTTTGCCATTACAACCAATGCTGCAAAGAGTAACCTTGTGCACATGAGCCTTTGCATGTTGGACTGTCTTCAGGACATATTTCCTAGAAGGGGCATTGCAAGTGTACATGTAGTTTTATTAAATACTATCAAATTACGCTCCAGAAAGTGAGTTCCAGTTTGTACTTCCACCAACACCCAAATGATGTGCTTGTGTTGTACCTTTGTATCCCTCCGGGGTCAGGGGTAAATGGCACCTCAGTTTTAATTTGCATTTCTCTAATTGTGTTTGAGTTTTTTTTTTTTTAAGATAGAGAATCACTATATAATATAGTGCAGGCTGGCCTAAAATGCGAGGTGATCCTTGGCTCTGGTTCCCAAATGCTGGGATTACAGGTATGTACTATCATGCCCAGCTTGTGTTTGATTTTTAAAAAATGTTTTATTGTATATTCTTTAAGGTAGATAACATGTTTTGGGATACAGAGTAAAAAGGTTATGATGGTAAAGCAAATTAGGAAATCCAAGTCATATTATGTTTATATTTTTAAAAATACATTGTATGACTTGTCTGCTCATTTAGAAAATTATTTTTATGAAGTTTTGTGTCTTTCAAAATTTAAGAGTGGGTCTCATGATTTTATGTAAACTAATACATATACTGGCACTTTAAAATTTCTTGTCATTGCTTCAACCAAGTAGGTTTGTATATCATTAGTATATATACCCAATACCAATACTATACTGTAGGGCTAGTCTCTTAATTTGAACATCAAAGCACATCTAAAAATCTAAGAAATATAGGCAGCTGTTAGTCTATCTGTATAGTCAATTCTTATTACGGAAAAGGTTTATCTTTTTGTTATTATCTTTATTATTTAGCTCATAAAGTAAAACTTTACACTTTCAACCTCAGAAATAAACAGATAGGGTTCACTTCCTTTTTTTTTTTTTGGTACTGGAAATCAAACTCAGGACCTTGTGCTTGTGAGGCAGACTTCGGCACCACTGAGCTAAATCCCTGGCCCTAGGCTTCACTTCCTATGAGAGAATATAATTTACTGTGTTCCAATGCAGGCATAAGTATTTTTTTTTTGAGTGATCAGACACATCTTGGTACTAGTCACCTCCCTACCCTTTGACAATCAGTAGATAGAGACTATTTTCTGTTAATAGGCTATTTTAGAATATGCTTAAAAACAAACAATAATCCAGTTTAATTTCTACATATTAAATTGTATATCTAATTATATGCTACTCTTTCAAAAATGGCTATTTCTTTAAAATTAAGACAAATGATAACAATGTCTTTATGAAAACTGCAATTTTAGGATGTTGCAGAGACATTAATAGCTGTATTTATTTTTTCCACAACCAATCTTCTATAAAATTGATTACAGATCAATTAAAAACTTGATTACAGTATGAAAGGTTCAATTGCAAGTACCAAAGTGACATTGTGACAAGGATATAAAATGAATCAGGAGTGGATTCACAGATAACACTGCTTTGTCACTTAACATAAAGGATCATAACACACACTTCTCAGGGGTAGAGGGATCAACTGCAGCACAGTCCACCAGTTGCCCCGCTGCCCCAGACTGAAGCACACTGTGGGAGTTGTGGCAGCAGCTGAGTTTGAGGGGGTCCATTTTTTCTTAAGGTTTTAAGATACAGGAGTTGATTTGTTGTTACTTGTTTTTTATTACTGATTTCTCTCCTACAATTGATTCAGAAAAGAACTAGTATGTAAAAAAGCAGAAGTTAAAAAGCAGTTCAAAATTTTTCAGAGAATCGTTTCTTAGTACAGAACACATTCTTTTCTTATTCATCAGTAAAGAGCATGACTAGTGAGGTCAGTGAATTTGTTATGACCACTCTCAAGACAAAGTTTATGACAAAAATATTCATGAAAACTAGATTTCCTCTCACCCTTCACTCTGTCCTCCAGGGGGCAATAAAACAAAACTCTGACAGCATTTAATGATTTCCATAAGAGCGACATCAAAGCTTTGACAAGAGTATTGCTGAATCCTCAGGGAAGATCCGCAGAAAGTCGAAGTCAGTGAGTGAATGCAAGTGGTAATGAGTGTCATACTTAGAACTTCTTTATGCCTTTTTACAGGAATAGATGTTCTTGTACCAGCTGCATAAAGTACTTGCTTACATTTTCTACAAGAATTTCAATATAGGGAAAGAGTTTTATCATATTTTAGTCAATTTTTAAAAAGGGTAAACATTTTGATCCTTTTAAAAAACATGGTTAATACACAGAAAAGCTCAAAATGGACTAAAAATACATTTAAAAAAAGATGTCATAAAAAGGGAACATTTTTATACATAGGATTTTATTTTGCACTGCTATAACAATTTCATTATAGACCAAGGGAGAAAAAGAAAAAAAGGATAAAACCATCACACTGTGTAGATTACTAAAGCTTTTCTACTTTTTAACAGGATTTTCCATCCAGTAGATTTACTGTCATATCCCCTTCAAAACAGACAAGATGCTTACCATATCTTAAAGATTATACGTTGCCACTGAAAGAAAAATTTTACAGTCACTGTACATCAAGGTTGAGAAACTGTCCTGCATGAAAAATACACTTAGAAATCATGTGAATAAAAGAAAAAAAACATTATTGTGTTTAAGGAAAGATTAAGTCTTCATAATGTGCCATCTAAATGAGATGTAGGGTTTTCTTGCTTCTGCCCTTTCCACTCATTATACTGTTTTTACACAACAGTATTCATTAAGGCAAACAAATCCTTTTCTGAAGAGTTCTTAAGGAAACTGTGGACAAATAGCAAACTTTTGGCATTAAAACAGGTTAACACATAAATAGCCTTTAGTAGTATACATTAAGCATATTTTTCTTGGACTAGTGACAAGAAAAGATGAACATGCTTGTTTAACAATGTCAAAAAGTTTAAAATTCAATGTCCAAGCAATTCCTAACAATGCTTCTGTAGCTTTAAGCTCTAAACAGGAGAGAATTTATGCAAATGCATTAAAGAATTCAAGCTTGGCAAATTATACCCAAGCAGGTTATTAAACTATATATACAGAAAGTAAATGATAAATACAGAATTAAAAGAGTCCTTCTGCTTTTCCTTATAGCCTTGAAAATTTACAAACTTTTTGAGGACAGTTCTGTAATATTAAACATTAGTTAACCACAGGTTTTGGGAAACCTAACTACACAAACTGATTTAAAATACTCAAGATGACTTTGTAGTGTTTAATACAATTCAGTTTGTAGTTAAGGGCACAAGACAACATTTAACAAAAATAATCACATCAATTGACCTAGAAATCAAATGCAAATAGATATGAATACAATCTCCAAAATTTATCTTTTAAAGTGAACATTAACCATTTATTCAAAGTTATACAAGAAACTGAAGGATTAAAGTCTTCTGTGACACAAAGCCATTTCAAATAGCTTCATGTCTCAGTGGAGCAGGAGCAGAGGGTGAAATAATAAGTGAGCGGCCCTGCTTGGGCAGTTGTACAGTCAAAACAGACTCAACAGCAGCCTCCCCCAGCCTGCTGTCCTCCCTGATTGCCTGCATGTGTCGCATTAGTAGCAGCATGCTGGGGGCCAATTTTAATGCCATTTGCCTGAAATAGAAGAGAGTAACAACCATAAATGGACCCAACCAGACAACAGAATTTAATTAATTTAAAAAAACTCATTTAATTCTTAATGACACATTTTAAGTAAATTTTAGCAACAATTAAAACTCTTAGATGTTTCTTCTTTTAAAAACACTTTTTTTATGTTTCTGAAAATAATTCTTACTAGGAAAACAAAATCAGATAATGCTGCTTTTTCAGGGAGTTCTCATAATGGAGAAATTATTTAAAGCAATTATTACAAGGAATCTTTAAAGGATAAAAATATCCAAAGCTCCTGCTGTTCTAACATGATATAAAATCTTCTCTCTAGACAGCATTTCTGTTCCATGTTGAATCAGCTGTACAGGCTAAGGGCATATGAATGTTCTGTGTCATCAATAATTTCTATGATCCCAGAAGACATGGCAGGTTGCCAAGAACCCACACACCGAGTGGTTCTTTCATCCATCAAACTCACACTTATGTCTTTACCCTCACTCCTTCAAGTGGATTTTACCTAAAAATACAACACTTTGAGAAAAGTAATACAGTAGCTTCAGAAATTAAGCTCTTAAGGAAACTTTACGTCACAGTAAATCTCAGATTTATAGTGCTTGGCAGTTGTTCTGCAACAGTAGTAGCCTTGGGGTTTCTGGCACTCGCTCAGTATTGACAGCAGCTGATGTGGTTTCTTTTCGCTCTTTTGACTCCTCTTTAATAAAAAGCATGCCCTATGGCTCATTGGTTTTGCCCCCTCTGCGCTGCTAGCAACTTCTTGAGGAATCAAGGAGTCAGATTTGGCATTAGGCCAAATAAATAGCACAGCCTGTTGGCTCCTGATAGCACATTACAATCAAAGCTGCATAAGGCACAGTAAAGCAGTCAGCTACTATATGAAACCAGACAGAAACAATGAATGTGCCCTTTTAAATAGAGGCTCAATTACTGTTCAATTATTAGGGCATTAGTCTCTCAATGGTGTCACCTTTAAGTTAACTCAGAAGTACTGCCATATAAGTCTAGAAGATAGGATGGAGAAAGTATACTATTGCAAATAAAAAGGAGTGACAAAACTATTTTTTGGAAACCTTAGGCAAACTACTGTTTGTTTTAGCAGAGACTATTGAGGTAAATTCTAGAAAGCCGTGTGTATGTAGAAGCCAAGAGATACATTATGTGATAGCTTCATAGCACTTTTCTAACTGCAACTCGGGGAGGAACTAGCTTTTTTTTTCTTAGGAACTAGAAGTCTTAATATAGATGGCAAGAATATTTATGTAATGAATAACATGCTCTACTCAGATAAACATTTTGAAGTAATAAATGTAGAGTGGGGATTTAGGTCAAAATGACAGCTAGTGAACATTAGGAATTGTATACTTCAAAGTTATACATATTATCCTAATCACACCGAACAAAAACTGTCAAAATTGCAAAAACCTATTGATAATCGCCAACTGTATACATTAATTTAATCACCTGAAAACAAACTTTGCTATACTGGGAATAATTTCCAAACTAAGACTGTCCTCCTTTAATACCAGAAAACAAAGTATCTTGCATTAGTGACATACATAGTACATGCATTCACATACTACACTATTATTCCCCAAGCAGATGACACCATATGGACAAGTGGATAAAAGTGGATTTTCTTTGCTCTTTGGGGGATTTAAATTATTTTGCATTACATGCAATAAATAGATAGGACCACTTACTTTAATCCATTTTCACTGACAAAGCGATGCTCTACTAGAACATAAACATCTAACTGTTGTACTATATAAAATAGGTTTTCAGTTAGATGATTGCTAACTAATGCGTTAACTAATTATTATCAATACATTTTAGGACTTTAGAAAATATAAAATCATGAATCCAAACAGTAAATAAAAGTCAATTCTAAATTAACGTTAACCAACATTTGTATGTATATACCTCGTTATTAATGTCAAAGACTCCTTCTTGAATTTTTTCATAAATTTCTTTTGCTGTATTAATAAATGCCTGAAATATAAAGTAGAGGAATTGGGTTCACATTATTCAATATTAAAACAGCAACAAAACATTATATAAAAGTTCTAAGATGTTGAGTGCAGTGTGCACCTTTAATCCCAGCTTCCAGAGGCTGAAGCAAGAGGACCAAGAGTTCGAGGCCAGCCTCCACAATATCATACTCGTCTCCAAAACATAAAACAAAAATCAAAAACCAGCTCTAGAGAATATAACATTCAGTATATGAAAATTAACTCATGTAATATACTCTATTAACAAAATAAAGGATTAAAAACCTGAATAAATGAATAAAGGATAAAACATGACCATCTCAATAGATACTTCAACAACCTGTCATGATAAAAACAATCAACAACTTAGGAATAAAAGGCAACTTCCTCACCCTGATAAGCAGCACCTAAGAAATACCCACCAAACATTATATTCAATGCTGAAGACTAAAACTCTCCTCCTAAGATCAAGAACTAGGCAAGAACAGATGTGGTTTTTAAAATTAAGTTTATGGTATATTTTAGGTATACAATGATGACATTCATCATTGGGAATTTGCACCTTTACATGATATATGTTGATTCTTATTTTTTTCCCCATTCCTCTGCCCTCCCTTTAACCCTTCCCTATTTACAAAGACTTTGTTTCTGTTTTTTCCTTTTCTCATAATGTATTCCTTTCCCTTCTTTCCTTTCCCCTACTCCTCCCACTTCCTTTTCCCCTTTGGATCTTTTATCCCTATTTCACATTATCTATTATACATTCTGATCCTTATTTACATTTTCAGTTTCTCACACCAGAGAAACTATTTGGTATTTACACATGTGTCCTTTTTATTTTACCTAAGAGTATGGCCTCAATGCACATCCATTTAGCTATGTTTCTAGTTTCTCGTTCTTTATGGTTGAGTACTACTCCATTTTATTAAAAAAACCGTCTTTTTTATCCAGTTCCCAGTTGAGATATGTGAATTTTTATGAGCATTATTAGCAGCATCATTCACAGCAGTCAAAATGTAGGAACAACACAAATGATCATTACTGGAAAACAAAAATGTGGAGTACTACTAGAATATCATTTAGTCCTAAGAAGGAAGTGCTGCTTCATGCTACAGTGTGGATAATCCTGAAAACATGCAGAGTAAAAGGCAGCAGGCACAAAAGGCTATACATAGAACAACTCCATTTATACAAAATATCCAGAATAGGCAAATCCACAGAGATAGAAAATTGATTATTGCTTACCAGGGGCTAAGGAGAGGGGAATGGGGAGTAACGGATAATGAATATGGGGTTTTCTTTCAGGGTGATAAAAATGGTCTCGGATTAGACTGTGGTGAGTTTTGTAGTGTATGATTTATATCTCAAAGAAATAAAATCATGATAGGAGGAGATACCATAACATGAAAATAGCATTTCCAAGAACACTACCGGTCAAATAGGGAGCCTGCATAACCCTCCGCTGAAGACTGGTTTACTCTTGGAGAACACTGTCCCACACAGGACCCTTTCTGCTATATATTACTTGATAGACAGTTGACGAAGGAAAGAATGAAAATGCTTATGTTAGACAGAAGGCAGTTTAGGGTTAAAATACCATACACTAAATTAGGCCCACAAAGGGCTGAGGGTGTCGCTTAGTGCTGGTGTGGTTGTCCAGCACGCATGAGGTGATTGCTTTAAAAACAAACGAAACAAAAATCACCCCACAAAACAAGCCCTTAAAAGATAAAATTTACACTCATTCTGTATTTATATAAAATACTATACATCACTAATGTTACAGAAGGTATAAATAAACTCTGGTAGGTTTTAAATTATCAGATTTGAGAGCAGTTAACAGAACTAATCTCTTCAATTAACATTCTGAAAATTCATAAAAGAAAGTTATTCTCCTGTATCAAGGATATAGTCCTGATAGAAATTTGAAAAAGTAGACAGGGTTTGTGGAGAAGAACAAATCCTACCTTTCATCTTTTCTACACTGAAAACATCTGACTGCTGAACTTGCCATCAGAGCTTTTGTTTCCTAATTAACAGGACTGATATGTTTTCACCTTTAAAGGCCTTGCAGCTCCCCAGAGTAATCAATCTACTGCAGCTCAATTACTGCACCAAGCACACACCAGTCAGCCAAGGAGACCTGGACTGCAGCAGCAGCCGAGATATGAATATGCATGAACTCTAAGTGGCTGATCGAATCATCACAGAGGGTCATGAGAATTTGCAGCAAAATAATGAGAAGAATTAATCACTGCAGATTCACAAGGCACTTAGGACATGAGTACGCTTTTCATGTGTGTGCTAGTTACAGTGAAGGAGAAACTGGCTTCCAGCCAACTATGAATGATTTACATTCTTCAAAACTGAAGTTATCCCTATAAATAATGAAAAATTTAACTTTATTTCCAATAACATGGCAATTACTGTGATGGCCTTAGAAACCAGCTTAACTAAATACTGAAGCCAACAATAGATAAATTCCCAAGGCTAGAGTTACTTACAGGGGCATTCACATGTGCACATTTCACTAGAACTCTAGACAGACCCACAAGGTCTAATAAATGAGTTATAACATCAAATAAACAAGCAGTTTTATATTACAAAAGTAATTATTACATTAGCCAATTTATGTAAATAAACAGCCTCTGTGCCAATGTTGACAAATCATTTTAAAAACTGGCTTAAGAAAAAGATGTTATATGAAATTTCCCAAGTCACTACTAATTTTATTACCTTTTAGTACTTAATACTTTATTAAGTAGTTTTCAAAGCATAGCTGTACCACATGAATTTAAGGTATATTTTATATGTGAAAGACAAGTAAATTAATTTCCTTTAATTGAAATATAACAATGATTTTTTTCATAATTTGTCATTTCAGTAGTTTTTGGATAATCCTATCTTTACTCTGTCCATACAACTCTCCATATTTAAAACACAAATATTTTCTGTCCTTCCAAAATATTATAAATGTTTGTTTTATATGCTTCATGAAAAAAGTTAACGTTTAATATGTATTAAGTGATTAATGACTAATTTTAATGAGCTCATAGGGTGCGAAACCCAACATGACAAATGTAGACATGAGTATAGCTGTTTTTAAACTGTGTGGCTATGAACTGAAATTGCTGATTCTCCAAATACAAAGAACCTTAACCAAATACTATGAAGGCTTATTAGAGATCAAAGAAACCTAAGATAACAGTCTTTGGTGTCACAGGTAAAATCGTCTTAAGTTTCAAAACATTTTGATAAAGAGAAATAGATATCTAAATACTAACAAATTGGCTGGGTTTTTAAGAAAATGATCATTCAATATCAGTCCTCATAGATATTTTTCAATGTATAGATGTTTCTGGTTCCATCCTTAGACTACTGAATTCTTTATGGGCATATAAGATTTTCAAAAATAATTTTAAATATAGCTTAGTAAATGTGTCAGTATGTTCTACTGTTCCTCACAGAATTAGTTTAATTTGAATGGCTAAGCTGTTCCCTTAGAAAGACTTTATGTTTAGATATTAAGTGTATTATATTTTTGAATCTCTAGCACAATGCTAAAATAAAGCAGGTGCTTAAAAGACTTTCACTAAAGTCAATTACCCTCAGCAAGGAAATATCAAAGGGTACACTGGATTTACATGAGATGATGGTTTTGTTTTGCTTATGTAACATCTTTCCGGGAGCAAGTTCTTTTGAGACTTTACTAGGTGGCAAGCAATAGGCAAAAACCAATACATTTCAGTATAGGAAAAAAATCTGCAGAGAAACTAATGTCAAATGATTGTAGCAGCACTCTGCAATAATCAATTATTAGGCAGATCCATGGTTATGAAGTATAAACAGATTTCTTAGCAGCCAACTGATATTAGTGATCCTATTGCTTCCCATGCAGTGAGTACTCTATTCTAGTGGCAGAGGCCTGTCTCTCTCCTCATTGTACCACCAGCTTCCCCTTCACTACACTTTGATTAATTGCCTTGTTCAGTCCTTCACCTTCATTTTCTTCATCAGCCATTAATTTTCTTGCTTTTCACCTCAGACACTAATCTTTCAACCCTTGGCAGCAGTTATCTGAATGATACTGATAACACCTAAACTTAAAGAAAATTTTCCACAAATTACAATAAATATAACCACCAAACTCTATAAATGTGCTGTAATTCAAATACATATTCAGCTCATACACATGTCTATGTGCCTCAGGTCTCTGACATTACTCAAGGTCACTTTACTCAGAGCTTTGCTAGGTACCATGGAAGATATGAAGAGAACATAGTTCCTACTGTTGCTGAACTAAAAGGAATTAGGTGGGAGAATCTAAGCACAAGGGCTCACATTTCAGTTAAAGACAGAAAAAAACTTTCTGCAAGAGCAGATAGAGGGAGAATGCCGGGTAGGACCGAAGCAGGTCTTATTGTACACCACAAACAATGTACTAACAGGGGCTTTAGAACTCACTAGAGAGAATAGGGGCACGGGAGAACCTGGAGCAGTTTTTATTAGTTTAACAGTATTTAAGGCAACATACTGAAAATAAATTGTCTTCCAGTAATGCTTATTTCCTCATGTAACATGCTGCCACCTGGTGGCAAGAGAAAATTTACAGCACCTGTTATAAACTGTTACCTTGGTTCATGAACGCTTTTTTTGGTTTGCAAACAAAAGCATTTGGAAAAATTTTGTTTTTGTTCGCAAACTCTACATCAGGTGACAAACACGACCTCAGCTATTCTTCCCACACAAACACAAACGTGGCCATCTTTTCCAAAATCGTGGAACAAATTAAGTTTGTGAACCAAGGTACCGCTGTAACTCAAAAGTTACTTGGACAGATGGTAGAGAGCAAGGTAAGTCATAAAATAAGTGACTTTTTAGCTTGTTCTTCAAACTGGGATGATGTAACTAGAATACTGTTTACTTTTCTTCTCAAGTGCCAAAATCTTCCACGTGCCTAAGCTAATAATAACCAATACGTACTAAGTACTTATTATTGCTTAGTCATGACACTAAGTACTTTACATATCTTTTAATTATTTCTTTAAAAAATCAAATTGTGTATAGAAATGCTGAAATTAATTTTCTTTTCAAGGAAACTTGTGGTGGTGGGATGAAGTTATGCCTATAAAGTCAGCAGAACTGTGAAGGGTAGGGGTCTAGCACCACGTACTCCAGGTTCACACCACAGCGTTGCTTGGGATGTACAGCTTAACCTCTCTGTAAGATGAAGATGCCACTGGTACTACTTTGCAGGAATTTTAGATTAATGTAAGGCACTGAACATTGTACTTGACAAGCATCAAGTGTGTGTCAGCGCTCATCCTGAGAGTTTGGGGACTATCAAGTGTCTATGAAGGACTATGAGTCCTTCAGACACTGCAGAATGAAGGAAACACTGATCAAGGATCTTCAGTCAATTCACATGTCTTGACTAGACAAAACATTTTAAAAGTGCATTAGCAACATATGTGTAAAGGAGCCCTAAACAATAAGACATATGGAGAGACGACTTAAATATTATGCAAAGATGAGAAAGTCTTGTGAAAATAAATGCAAATTAAAACAACACTGAGATTCCATCTTACCCCAGAAAGAATGGCCACATCAAGAAATCAAATAATAACAAATGCTGGCGCAGGAGAAAAAAGAATCCTTCTGCACTGTTGGTGGGACTGTAAACTAGTACAATCACTATGAAAATCAGTATGGAGATTCTTCAAAAAACCGAAACTAGAAATTTTATTTGACCCAATACTCCCCTTCCAGTTATCTTCTTCAAAGAGTTAAAGACATCACATTACAGTGATACATACATACCCATGTTTACAGCAGTACGATTCTTAATAGCTAAATCTTGTAAGCAACCTACATGGCTGTCACAGGTGAAATGAACAAAAGAAAATGTGACATTTACACATAATGGAGCACCACACCCTGTTTGTTATTTTGAGACGGGGTCTCACTATGAGGTTCATGCTGGCCTTGAATTCACTGCTTCAGCCTCCCAAGTGCTGGGATTATAGGTGTGAGCCACCACATCCAGCTACTCTGCCATCTTTTTTTATTTTATTTTATTTTTAAATTTTTTTTAATTTTTTCCGGTACCAGGGATCGAACTCAGGTCCTTGAGCTTGCGAGGCGGGCAGTGGAACCACTGAGCTAAATCCCCAGCCCTTTTTAAAATTTTTATTATTTATTTATTTATGTATTTATTTATTTTTTTCTCTGCCATCTTTTAAAGAAAGATAAACTTGAGTCATTTGTAGGAAATGGATGCACCAGGAGACCATAATTTAAGTGAAGTAAGTCAAACACATAGGCTTGAATACTGCACGGCTTTTATTTCCCTCATGGTTTTTCTTATATGAAAAACTCAAATTATGAAGAAGAAAATTAAAACAAAATTTAAAAAAAAATACTAAAAAATACTAGAGGGCTGGGGATGTAGCTCAGTAGTGCAGTGCCAGCCTGGCAGGTGTGAGGCCCTGAGTTTGATTCCCAGTACTAGGAAAAAAAAAAAAAAGTGGAAAAAAGAATACTAGATCAGAAATTGGTATTAGTGAGCTTAAAAAAGAAAACCACAAAACTTCATATTCTGTGACTTCAAAATGTACTGATCCCATTTCATTTAGCTTCAAGGGAAGAAAACTCATACACCATCTAGTACAGTGGCAGTATTGTTGGGGCTACCTTTTGGGGATGAGGAGGGAGTAAGGTAGTCCAGGGAAGAGAAGTTTTTTCTTTTTCCTCCTCATTCTCCACAGCAACTCCAACTCCAAAGCAGAGCTCCATTTTTACTCCCTTCTTACATACTTCCTTGTGTTTTACTGAAAGAGGCACTGCCAAACCTACTGATTTATAATAACTCTCATTTAATAGGTATGACTGAGCTGCGAAAAAAGAAGTGATGTGCCTGAAACCATGTACACAACTATAAGCAGAAGTAGGATTAGAATCGAGTATCATTCTCAGCACATTTATCTTTTTTTTTTTTTGTACTGGGGATCGAACTCAGGTCCTTGCGTTTTTGAGGCTGGTAGCAGAACCACTGAGCTAAAGCCCCGGCCCTCAGCACATTTATCTTTAACACAGAAAAAAGGAGGGATTTTTTTGGATATCGGGGATCGAACAGGCAGGTGTGTTGCCACTGAGCCAAATTTCTGGCCCCAAATGAGTTTTCATTTATTTTATGTTGCAGTTTATTTTGAACATAGAACATATTTTACACACTCTTGAAAACCTTCTACCTAGAAATGACTTTGGATTTCTAGGATTATTTTTGGGTGTATACGAAATGTGATTAATTATGTCCTTTGTCTCCTTCTTACTCTTTACAAAACTAGTATTACCAGTGATTGCTTCTAAGAAGGGTAGGAGGTAGTTTAAACAAATTTTGATAAATTTTAGCAGAGAAGTTAGGGGTGTACAGTTCAGTGGCTAGCATGTGCAAGGCCCTGGGTTCCATCCACAGCAACCTCTACTTCACAAAAAAGTGTTATTAGTAGAGGAATAAAGAGGGGAGTGGGGAGAGTCTGGAAGTATTGGATTAGAAAAGTTTGGGGATTATAAGATTTAAGAATTTCCTGAGGCAGCCACCTGATTCCACATTACCAAGGTGCAGAAGACACCAGACCACCAGACCAAGGTATTGAGTCCCACTGTTCCCGGCACAGAGGTAGGGCCTTCTGAGCCGTCGTCCCACTGCTCCTGGTCCAGAGGAAGGGGCTTCCCGGTCACCATCCCTCCCGCTGCTCCCAGCCCAGAGGAAAGGGCTTTGGGGCCGCCTTCTGTCCCGCTGCTCCTGGCCCAGAGGAAGGGGCTTCCCGGCCACCATCCCTCCGGCTGCTCCCAGCCCACAGGAAAGGGCTTTTGGGTCACCATCCCTACTGCTGCTCCCGGCCCCTGTCCCACCTCACCCAGCTCAGAGGAGGTAATCTGTGCAGGCGCTAACAGCCCCCCGCCCCAGTCGAAATGAGAAAACACATAAATAAGTCTCAAAACCAGACTTCCAGATCACCTACAGTAACCCCAAAGGGAAATGAGATGGAACACTCTGATACTCAACCACCTGGACCCACTCAACTGGCAACAAAAGGGGATCTGGTAAAAATGAAATCAGAAATAATTTCTCATATAACAGGAGAAATTGTGCCCTTAGTGCAAGACATGATTAATAAATCTAGAGAGGAGCTGAGGAACATGATGGAATCCCAACATAAGAAACAAATGGAATCCATAAAACAGATGCAAATAGATTTCCAGGACATCAAAAACTCCATTGAAAGTCTACACAGCAGAATGAGCCAGTGTGAGGACAGAATTTCAGATATAGAAGATAAGATTGCAATTAGTGACCAGGAAAAGAAAAATTGCTTCAAAATTCTAAGGGAACATGAGAAATCAATCCAGCAGCTGCTAGATGATGGAAAAAAGAATAACATAAGGCTGATTGGGCTCAATGAAGAAACAGGAGAGAGTGGAGATGACATAAAAAATCTCTTCACAGAAATAATGGCAGAAAACTTCCCAAGCAGGGGAAAAGAGCTTGACATACAGGTAAGTGAGGCATATAGGACTCCAAATAGCCTTGATCAAAAAAAAATCTACACATAGGCATATAACTGTTAAGATTCCAGAAACACAACAGAAGAATAAAGTTCTCCAAGCAGTCAGAGAAAAGAAAACAAATCACATACAAAGGAAAGCCCATCAGAATCACAGCAGACTTCTCAACACAAACCATCAAGGCAAGAAGAGCTTGGAGTGACATATTCCAAGCCCTAAAAGAAAACAGCCCCCAACCCAGATTGATGTACCCTGCAAAACTATCTTTCAAAATGGATGGAGAAATAAGATACTTTCATGACAAAGAGCACCTTAGGAACTTCGTGAATACCAAACCAGCACTCCAAAAAATTTTATACAATAGCCTAGGAACAGAAATGAGGATCACAACCCCAGGAAGCAAAGCAGAATGAACCCATCTGGCAGGACAAGAAATTAAATGGAAAGGGGGAGAACCCAACAAAAAGAAAAAGTCATGGCAATGACAAGTCAATACGTTTCAGTTATAACCATCAACGTTAATGGTCTCAATTCACCAATCAAAAGAAATAGACTGGCAGAATGGGTCAAGAAGAAAAAAATCCAACAATATGCTGCATACAAGAAACACACTTCATTCAAAAGGAAACTCATAGACTGAAAGTTAAAGGGTGGAAAACAATACTGCATGTGACAGGAACCTGAAAAAAAGCAGGAGTAGCTATCCTCTTGGCAGATCAAGTAGATTTCAAACCAACACTAATTAAAAGAGATGAAGAAGGACACTACATCCTTGTAAAGGGAACAATCCAAGAGGAAGAGATGACAATCATAAATATCTATGCACCAAACACTAGTGCACCCAACTATATAAAACAAATACTAACGGACATGAAAAGCCATATATGCACTAATACAACTGTAGTGGGGGACCTCAACACCCCACTGTCAAAAATAGATAGATCAACTAGACTAAAAATAAGTACTGAAATACTAGAACTCAATCGAACTCTTGAACAAATGAACAGATGTTTACAGAGTCTTCCACCCCACAAAATCAGAACACACATTCTTCTCAGCTGCACATGGGTCATTCTCCAAAATAGACCACATACTCACACACAGAACATGTTTAAGTAAGTGCAAAGGAATTGAAGTTATCCCGTGTATATTATCAGACCACAGTGCGATGAAATTGGAGATCCATAGCAAAAGAAACTCAAAACATTTCATAAACACGTGGAAATTGAACAACACACTTCTGAATAGCCAATGGGTCACAGAGGAAATTAAAGAAGAAATCAGACAGTTCCTTCAATTAAATGACTATGACAATACAACATATCGGAATCTATGGGACACAATGAAAGCAGTCTTATGAGGGAAATTCATAGCAGTGAATACGCATATTAGGAAAACAGAACGAGCTCAATTAAACAACCTGATGCTGAACCTCAAGTTTCTAGAAAAAGAAGAGCAAGACAACTCCAAAGCTCATACAAGGGAAGAAATTATAAAGATCAGAGGAGAAATCAATGCAATGGAGACTAAGAGAACGATACAAAAAATCAATGAAGCCAAGAGTTGCTTCTTTGAAAGAATCAACAAAATTGATAAACCTTCAGTCAACCTTGTCAGAAAAAGGAAAGAAAAGGCCCAAATCCATGCAATTAGGAATGAAAAGGGTGAAACTACAACAGACCCAGCAGAAATCCAGATGATCATCAATACCTACTTCCAGAACCTATACGCCAATAAGATGGACAACACAGAAGAAATGGACAGATTCCTAGATACATATGAATTACTAAAGTTGAACGAAGAAGACCTAAAAATTCTGAATAACCCAAAATCAACCAATGAAATTGAAAACGTAATTAAAAACTTATCAACTAAGAAAAGCCCGGGCCCTGATGGCTTCACTGCTGAATTCTACAAGACATTTAGAGAGGAACTGCTGCCACTACTGTTTAAACTCTTCAATGAAACTGAAAGGGAAGCAGTACTCCCAAATTCATTCCTGGAAGCAAGCATCACCTTGATCCCCAAAGCAGAGAAAGACCCAACTGAAAAAGAGAACTACAGGCCAATCGCACTAATGAACATAGATGCAAAAATCCTTAATAAGATAATGGCAAACAGAATGCAGAAGATCATCAAGAAGATCATACACCCTGATCAAGTGGGATTCATCCCAGGGATGCAGGGATGGTTCAATATACACAAATCAATTGATGTAATACACTATATCAATAGAGCCAGGGACAAAAACCATATGATTATCTCCATAGATGCAGCAAAAGCATTGGACAAAATCCAACACTCATTCATGATAAAAACCCTACAAAAAATTGGAATGGATGGTCTCTACCTCAAACTGATAGAAGCCAGCTATGAAAAACCAACAGCCAATATCATACTAAATGGTCAAAAACTGAAATCCTTCACACTAAAATCAGGAACAAGACAAGGATGGCCACTATCACCACTCTTGTTCAATATAGTTCTGGAAACATTAGCCATGGCAATTAGACAAGAGAAAGAAATAAAAGGAATAAAGATAGGTAATGAAGAAGTCAAATTGTCATTATTTGCAGATGACATGATACTCTATATAGAAGACCCCAAGAACTCCACCAAAAGTCTTCTAGACTTAATAACCAAATTTAGTCAAGTAGCTGGTTACAAGGTCAACACACAAAAATCAATAGCTTTCCTCTACATGAATGACAGACTCACTGAGAAAGAAATAGCGCAAATAATTCCTTTCACAATAGCATCCAAAAAACTGAAATACCTAGGAATCATCCTAACGAAAGAAATCAAAGACCTCTTCTCTGAAAACTATGGCACTCTGAAAAGAGAGATTGAAGATGATATCAGAAAATGGACAGACATCCCCTGCTCCTGGGTAGGAAGGATGAATATAATGAAAATGGCCATACTTCCAAAACTGCTATATAGATTTAATGCAATTCCAATTGAGATACCACCAGCATACTTCATGGACCTTGAGAAAACAATCCAAAAATTCATTTGGAATAAGAAGAGACCCAGAATAGGAAAAGCAATTCTAGGTAACAGAGACATGGCAGGGGGTATCACAATCCCCAACCTGCAACTCTACTACAAAGCTACTGTGATAAAAACAGCATGGTACTGGCAAAGAAACAGACTTGAGGACCAGTGGAACAGATTAGAAGATGGAGAAACAACACCAGACACACTCAGCCATCTCATCTTCGACAAAGGAGCCAAACACCCTCACTGGAGGAAAGATAGCCTCTTTAATAAATGGTGCTGGAAAAATTGGGCTTCAACTTGCCAAAGATTAAAACTAGACCTGTATCTCTCACCATGCACTAAACTAAAATCAAAATGGATTAAAGATCTAAATATTAAAATAGAAACTCTGAACCAGTTGGAGCAGAGGTTAGGTAGAACCCTTGAAGACATCGGTGTAGGAAAAGATTTTATGAACCAAACCTCAGTTGCCCGTGAACTAGCACAAACAATCAACAAATGGGATCTCTTCTTATTAAAAAGCTTCTGCACAACAAGAGAAACCACCAGCAGTGTGAAGAGACAATCCACAATGTGGGAAAAAATCTTCACCTGCTCTTCCTCAGACAAAGGTCTGCTATCTTGAATCTATAAAGAACTTAAAAAGATCAGACCTCCCAAATTTAAAGACCCAATCCAAAAATGGGCATCTGAAATGAACAGACATTTCTCAGACAAAGAAGTAGAAATAGCAAATAAATACATGAAAAAATGTTCAACGTCACTGGTCATTCGAGAGATGCAAATGAAAACAACACTGCGATTCCACCTCACTCCAGAAAGAATGGCTGCTGTCATGAAATCAACCAATAACCAATGCTGGCGGGGCTGTGGGGAAAGAGGAACCCTGCTCCACTGCTGGTGGGAGTGTAGACTGGTGCAAGCACTGTGGAAATCAGTACGGAGATACCTCAAAGAACTAGGACTGGAAATCCCATTTGACCCCGCTATTCCACTGCTGGGGATCTTCCCCAAAGAATTAAAAAGAATCATACCACAGTGATATATGTGCACCCATGTTCATAGCAGCGCAGTTTGTAATAGCTAAAACTTGGAAACAGCCCAAATGCCCATCAACTGGAGACTGGATAAAGAAAATGTGTTTTTTTTTATAAAATGGAGTACTACTCAGCCATAAAAAATGAGAAATTAGAGACATTTATAGCTAAGTGGATGCACATTGAGGCAATACTCTTAAGTGAAATAAACAGGACACAGATGTGTAAATACCGAATAGTTTCTCTGGTGTGAGAAACTGAAAGTGTAAATAAGGACTAAATGTATAATAGGTCATGTGAAATAGGAAGAAAAGGGGCAAAGGGGAAGGAAGTGGGAGGGCTAGGGGAAAGGATAGAAGGGAATGGAATTAATATGAGAAAATGGAAAAATAGGAACAAAATCTTTGTAAATAGGGAGGGCTGGAGGGGTTGAAGGGAGGGCTGGGCAAAGGTGAAAAACAAGAACCAAGAGAGACTATGTAAAGGTGCAAATTTCCCATGATGAATGTCATTATATTGTATACCTAAAATGTACCAATGATTAGAATGAATAATCGATAATGTAAAATAGGAAGAAAAGGTCCAAAGGGGTAGGGGTAGTGGGAGGCACTGGGGAAAGGAAAGAAGGGAAAGGAAAACATGATGAGAAATGGAAAAAAATGGAAATAAAGTCTTTGTAAATAGGGAAGGGTGGAGGGCATGAAGGGAGGGCTAGGAATGGGGAAAAAATAAGAACCAAGATGCATTATGTAAAGGTACAATTCCCAATGAGAAATGTAATTGTGTTGTATACCTACAATGTACCAATAAAAGATTTTAATACCAAAAAAAAAAGCATATTTTAAGAAAAAAAAAAAAAAAGAATTTCCTGTTCCTACTTTCTGTCAGAGACAAGAGAAAAATATGTTTAATTCCTTAGTAATCTAGTTTTCCCAATGAATAAACATTTACTGAATGCTCAATTTGTCCCATGAATTGGGGATACTCAGGTAAATACGAGTATTTTAAACGTGAAGAATATGAGTAGTATGGGATAGAAGTAAATCTAAAACTGGAACATAGCTTCAAAGACTCCAGTTGCTTATATGGTAAAGACGCACGACAAATTCTGAGTGAGAAAGCCCCTCGAGTAAAGGCCTGTAGGATAAGCACGCTCCTTCTCATTCATTAGGAAAACCGAGGAGAGGAAGAACTGAGATGGTTAGGCTCAATTCTCTTGGCAACTGGGGACAGGCAAGTGTGTGAGCTGACATGAGAGGTGGTCCTATCGACATGAAGGAACTCTGAAAAGTAAATATCAAGTGAAGGACAAAATCAGAGGATAGTTTGAAGGATACATTATAGAGGAGGGTAAGACTGGCAACACAGACACCAGTGAGGAGCTCAGAAAAACAATCCAGCTAAGAAACAAAAGCTCAGTGAACTAAGATGGTGACAAGAACAGAGTGCGAATATCAAATTTAATATCTACTTTGACAAAATTAACAGTACTTGGTAAATGATAGGTTAAAAACAGTAAGGTGTTTACGACTGCAGTTTTGGTTTCAGTGACTGAGATGAAGGGCATTCTGTGAACCGAGGTAAATTAAAAAGGGAAGAAAATCAGATTTTGAGGAGGTAATAAAACTTGTAGATGCAACTCTAATGCTTATGGCATCTACATGTAGGAAAATCTTGGTGTAGTTGGTAATCTATGAGTATATAATCAGATACTTATACATGAATATATACTATAGGTAATATATATGTGTAAGGTTAAGTCTATGATCCATGTATACTAGCTGCTCTAGTTCAGTGTAGAAAACTGAATAACAACTTTCAAGAGTTACAGTTTGGATCATCTGAAGTTCCCGAGAGTGGTGATCAAATTATATGTGGAGAAGCCGAGACTAGACAGCTAAGTCTTCCAATATGTGGAGGAGAGTGGTAAAAATTAAAGTAAGCTATCCTCAAGGAATGGTTCAGGCCTAATAAGACCAGCCCAGATTTCTACTGTCCTGTGGCATGACTCTGACAATGAGAACAGGGTTAACCATACAACAAAGGCTTGACTTTACAAAAACATTCCAGCTATCTGAAACATCTGTTCCACCACTTACAACAAAGCCCAAGACATTTAAGATGACAGCTCAATGCATAATAAGTCTGTAGATTTCCAAGTACTAGGACAGAGCACAAGTATAAGCAAGGGGCCTTGAAATCAGTCTTCTTCCTAGTGAGCACAGTCGCTTAATAAATTTTCTCCATACAAAGACAAAGATTCATTTATCCTGTCAAATTAGGTGGCTAGGCAAAATTAATGCCTTCTATTTTAGGGTTAGCTGGCTATATTTTCAGTTACTATCTTTGCTATATCTTTGCTATGTTAGCAGCTAAGCCGGCCATTTCCAGCCCTGAGTTTTCAATAGTTTAAGATATGTTTGCTTATTTTTTTGTCATATAAAATTTTTACTATTACACTGAATTTCAAAAGGTACTCAAGTTTTCAAATTTTCAACACAAATTTTATACACAAAACATTAAAATTATATATATTTATGGTATACCATGTAATGTTTCCATGCATATTTAAATGTACGTTTAAATCAGGTTAAATATATCTACCACCTCAAACACTTATTCCTCTGTGGTGAAAACATTCAAAATCCTTTTTTCTAGCTTTTTGAAATATATGGTACATTATCTAGTCACTGTACTGTGCAATCTCTTACTTCTACCTAACTCCAGCTTCTTCCTATTCCTCTCTCTTTCCTATTCTCCCCTAGTAACCACCCATGTTTTATTCTCAACCTCTATGAGGTTAACTTTTCTGTATTCCACATGTGAGTGAGGTCATGTGGGTCTTGTCCCACATTGTCTTTATCCATTTATCAGTTGGTGGGCACTATGGTTGTTGTTTCCATATCTTGGCTGTTGTGAACAGTGAGGTATGCAGACATACGGGGGAGCAGACGTCTCTCTGGATATATATCAGGCAGTGGGACTGCTGGATAGGGTAGTTCTATTTAAATTTTCCATGGAACCACCATAATGTTTTCCATAATGGCTGTACCAATTTACATATCCATCAAGATAGTGCGAAGATTTCTTTTTTCTCCACATCTTGCCAGTACTTGTTTTATTTTTATTTACTAGATCTGGGACATGATGTTTAGCAAAGATGACAGTGGGCTAAAAAAAGCTTTCCTTCTCGAGAAAAGCCCTGTGATTTCTGCTTCAAAAAAAATTTTTTTTTGGTGTTTCTGTATTCCCATGAATATCCAAGCTTATTTTTAGGCAAAATGGATGAACAGAAGGAAAATGACCATATGAAATGTCTGAAAAAGTGAGAAGAATATCTGACAGTTAACAATTGTCTCAAAAATGTCAAGTTTAATCATTCTTTATACCTCAATCACCTATATTAAGACTTCAGATGTCTTGGAGGGAACATAACAGTTTAAGTTTTAGTAACATATAACTCTGAGAAAGTAAGTGTTTAGAGGGAAAACAAAACAAAACAGGAAAGAATTTATAGCAAAAAATACATCATTTCTAGGGTATTTTGACACCTTCAAGAAGGTGATCTAAGGCTTGTGGGAAGGGCTGGTTTATCTACTTTTCCATAATCTTTGCTAATAATCATTGGAGAGCTATCTCTAGGTCTAAAAAAAAAGGCTTTACAAACCACAAAGACAGTTGGCAGCTAGGGGAAGAACCATCTGGTGAAAGGAAGGGTAAACATACTCATTTGGATTCTCCAAAATCTTATGTTTCAGAATAAAGAGATCTAGAATAGCAAAAACAATTCTGGGCAACAAAGGCAAGGCAGGGGGCATCACAATCCCTGACTTGAAATTCTTTTTTCTTTTTTTTCTTGTTTTTTTTGAGAGAGGGTCTTGCTTTGCAGCTTAGGCTGGCCCTGAACTAACTATGTAGGCCCAGGCTAGCCTCAAACTCGAGGTGATCCTCCTGCCTCTGCCTGAGCTACCATGCTTGACCGGACTTGAAACTATACCACAAAGCTACTGTGATTAAAAACAGCATGGTAATGGCAAACAAACAAAGAAAAAAGGACCCAAGGATCAGTGGAACAGATTAGAAGATGCAGAAACACTTCCAGCCATACTCAACTACCTTATCTTTGACAAAGGAGCCAAACACCTTCACTGGAGGAAAGACAACCTCTTCAATAAATGGTGCTGGACACCTGCTTGGCAAGCACAAGGCTCTGAGTTCAATTCCCCATACAAAAAAAAAGAAAAAGAAAAATAATTTAAGAGCTGGGCATGGTGGTTCACACCTATAATCCCAGCACTGGGAGGCTGAGGGAGGAGAATCGCTGGCTAGCCCTGAGGTACATAATGAGTTCAAGGCCAGCCTGAACTACATAGACCCTGTCTCCAAAAAAAGAAAAAAATTCAATATATTGTCTATTTTTCACAATGCCCACAAAAATTATTTTGGCAGGTTTATTTCATTTGGCTGATGGAGGTAACCACTCATTTGAATGAAAATACTGATCAAATGAACAAATACTGCTCTCTATTTAGAGGTAAAAGATCTGGATTTGAATCTTTTCTCTGCTACCTAATAGCTATAAGAGTTAATTACAGAGTTGTGACTGAGATTTGCCATTGGTACAGTGGTAATCATGGATTACCACCATGGAAATCAATGTGGAAATTTCTCAAAAAACTAAAACTAGAAGTTATTCAACTCAGCTTTTCCCCTTCTTGGTATCTTCCTGAATTAAAAGCATCATAACACAGTGATATGTGCACACCCACGTTTATAGTGGCACAGTTTCTAACAGCTCATTCTGAAGCTCAGAAACAGCCCAAATGCTCATCAAGCAACAGATGAATGGATGAAGATGTGTTTTAAAAAAAATACAATGGAATACTACTCTGCCACAAAGAGGGATAAGGTTGAGACATTTCTAGCTAAATGGATGCACCTTGAGCCTATACTCTTAAGTGAAATAAATGGGACACACATGTGTAAATACTGCATTGTTTCTCTGGTGTGAGAAACTGAAAGTGGAAATGAGGACCAAAATGTGTAACAGATACTGGAAAAGGGGAAGAAAATGTTCCAATGAGAAGAGGAATGTGCTGACAGCCTTATCACCCTGAACACACCCGATCTTGGAAGCTAGGCAGGGTCAGGCCTGGTTAGTACTTGGATGGGAGAAGGGGAGCAAGGGAGAGGGGAGAGGTGGGGTGTGTGGGAGTGAAGAAGGGACAAGAAAATAAAAGAATGAAAGAAAAAAATGGAAACAAAACTTTTGTAAATAAGGAGGGGAAGAGGTGTTGAAGGGTGGGGATGGAAAAAAAAGCAAGACATACCATGCACAGGTACAAATTTCCTGTGATGAATGTTGTTATTATGTGTATCTAAAATGTACCAAAAATGTTTTGCTTCAAAAACAAAACAAAACAAAAAACCCCTCAAAGTTGACCATAAAAAAAAAAGAATACTGAAGATAAAGATAAGATTCAAGACCAACTTCCACCTACATGCAACAAAGCATAACCTAAGGAAAAACTGAAGGAAGAGAAGCAGGGTTGGGGCAAATACTTCATCGGCCAAACTTGTTAGCTACTATTCGGGCGAGGTACTAAGTACTGGGGATGTGCTAAGTATTAAGTATTGTTAAGTATTGGGGATGCAGAGGTGAAAAGGTAAGTTTGTGTCTTAACAGAACTCTGTCCCTATGGTGGGCTGACATGAGAAACAGATGAGTTCATTCCTAGGATAACCCAGGAATGAGTACAGACCTTGCAATGTCAGACTATGTATGTGCAGTGGCCAGTGGGAGAGAGGGCTCACAGGGAGAGTGTCAGGGAAGGCACTCCAGAAGAGCTATCAGACCTGACCAAGTCCTCCAAGGATCTCGTAGGATGGAGAAGCATTTCAAGTGAGAATACTTTTTGGCAAGGAAGGGAATAAATACAGCTGATCAACACTCAGTTTAATATGAAGGGCAAAATACAGGGGTTGGCAATCAAAAAGCTCTGTCTGCCAACCTAAGGAGAGTGATGCTGAAACTGTGGGGAACCACGTGTGGTTTTAATGAAACTGGACAGTGACATTTAATCTTCATTTTTAGAAAGATCTCATAGATAATAAAGTAAAGGACTGAAAAATGGAGAGGAAGTCCAATTAGGAGGCAATTATGACTGAGGGCAATTTGAAGAGATATTTAATAGAAGAAACAATAAGGCAGCTGGTGAAAGTGATATATATTAAACGGAATAAATCAAGGTGAAGGGATAAGGAAAAGAGAACATACAGAATACGAAAGATGACCACACAAGAGTAGTAAAGGGCGGTCATTTCAGTGCAGAGGTGTTTGACTGGAAAGGTCTAAACACACGCTCATGCAGATCTGTCTACGCAGCAGCTGTTACTGTGGAGCTGAAGGGGAGCTGAAGGGTATCTGAAGTCATGGGTTTAGATGGCAATTCAACCTAGCAAAAAGAACCAGTAAAGAAGTCTGGAGAAGCCTAGCGGGGCATGGGGAAACAGTGTCAGAAAGCTGAGGAAACTGTCTATAAAAGAACATTCAAGGGCCGGGGATTTAGCTCAGTGGTTCCACCACCAGTCTCACAAGCGGCAGGTCTCGAGTTCGATCCCTGATACCAAAAAAAACCACCCCAAAACCAAAAACCAAAAAAAGCCATTCAAGGGCCTGGGATGTAGCTCAGCGGCACAGTACCTGCCTGGCAAGTGTGAGGTCCTGAGTTCAATCCCAGGTACCAGAAAAAGGAACAGTCATTAAGTATCAAGTATCTTGGAGACTGTTTAAGGTAAAAACAGAAAAGCACTTGTTAGGTGTGGTATTATGAGATCTAGGAAGACTTTTGACATGGTGGAGGAAGTCAAATAATGGACTGAGGTGTAGAGAAATAATGAGGAAATGGAGATAGGTTTCAATGGAAGCTGAAATCCAGGAAGATTGGAACGACAAGTTTTTAAAAACGGTCAAAACTTGATTATCATTATAAACTGGGCACCAAGAATCGAGAGAAGGAAGGGATGAAGATCATGAGGTTTGAGCAATAATGTGTTAGAGAGACTGGGAGGAGAGTACTCAGCCAGATTTTTCTGTTAGGTAATAACCCGCATGGCTCTTCGGAGAGTGATCATGGATCAGCAGTAGTAGAAGGCTGGTTACAAATGCAGGTTTGCAGGCCACACTATGGACTTATGAATTAGAACCTGTATTTTAATAGGATTCTTAGGTGATCTGTTATGCACATTAATATTTGAGAAGCATTGCTCTAAAAGACAATTAAAAATAACCATATGAGGTATTCTGAGTTTAAGAAAAGAGTAGTGTTTGTACTTTTTCCTATAACCTAAATGTTACCATGAAGTTACAAGTAAGCAAAAAAAAAAATATATATTTTTTGGTACCAGGGATTGAACTCAGGACCATGTGCTTGCAAGGCAGGCAGTGGCACCACTGAGCTAAATCCCTGGTCCCACAAATAAGCAAAGTTTGAGAGAGGAATACATGGTATGTAATCAGCTGTTACACAGTGTGATATCTTTACATACACTGGATGGCACCTGGCAGTGGCACTCATCAAATTTTTGATCATACCTGTAAAGACACTCATAGTTGGATAGTGTTTAAAAACAATGCAAAATTGTCTTCCAGAGTGGCTGTATCATTTTACATCTCTACCAGCAATATTTGAATTTTCTGACATCTTCACTAGCATTTCGTGTTAATATTTTAAAATTTAGCTATTCTGATAGGTGTGCAGTGATATCTTGCTGAAGTTTTAATTCACATCTCCTTAACAGCTAGTGATGCTGAGTATCTTTTCAAGTGCTTATTTGCTATTTGTATCCTCTTTGATGAAATGTCTCTCAGGCTCTTCTGCTCATTTTCTAAGTGGATTTTTTTTTTTTTACTATAAAGTTTTGAGATTTTATATTCTAGGTGCTAGTCCTTTGTTAGGTAGGTAGTTTGTAAATATTTTGTTAATAGACTGGTCTTTCCAGCTATACAAGAGTCTTTCACAGAGTAAAAGTTACTGAAGTTGAATTTCTTAATTTTTCCTTTTATGAATCATTCTTTTGATAACAGGAAACCTACGTACCAGTTCCAAAGACTTTCACTGGTATTTATTTTCCCAAAAAGAAAAATAGCTTCATGTTTTATACTTCACTACATGATCCATTCTCACTTAAGTTTTTGTATCAGCTGTGCAACTTAGGTTGAATGTCATTTCTTGCTGCCTGTGGATTTTTAATTTCTTGAGTATCATTTGTTAAAAAGTCAATCTTCCTCCACCGAATTACTTTTGCATCTTTGTTAAAAATCAGTTGTGCATCCTTCGCCTGCCTCGCAAGCGCAAGGTCCTGAGTTCAATCCCCAGTACCAAAAAAAAAAAATCCGTTGTGCATCCTTGTGAATGGGTTTCTGCACTATTTATTCTGTTCCGCTGATATATGTGTCCATCCTTTCACCAACATCCCGCATGACTGTGGCTATGTAAAACTTAAATCAAACAAGAGTGACTCATCTCATTTTATTTTTCAGTTTTAGCTACTCTAGCTCTTTTGCCTTTCCATGTATTTTATAATAACACTGAAAACGTCTATAGAAAAATTACTAAAATTTTGTTTCATAAGAATAATGTTAAAGCTGTCCTCTTGGAGAACTGGAATTGAGACACCTGGAAAGTAACTACTTAGCAAGAAGAAAGCAAAGCACTGGCAAAACAGCAAAAAATCATGGAGAAACAAGAAAACGTAGACAAGAGAACGAAGCAGTCTGGAACATTAACCCCAGCTGGTGTGTATGTGGGGCAAACACAAGATAAGTCTGGAGATGTACAGCAGCTCCAGTGATTAAAAAAAGACTTGCAGTGTTAGCCATAGGAAACACCTACCATCACTGTAGAGTCCAAATACTCTGAAAGTGACTACTGGCAGGCTGCCCCTCTAGAAAAGCAATCTACTGCACCTACCATATTTAGGAATGGTGTAAATAGGAGCCATTTTGAGAAGGGGTTTATTGTTTTAAGACTGAGCTACTCTAGGAATCAGAAATAATAGAACAGCCCCACTTTAGGGCCTCTGGGGTCACCCTGTTGCAGTGACTGGGGAAGAGACAGCTACAGGAGACAGTTCTGGAAGGAGGGAGGGCTAATTGAAAATCCCCTCAGAAGTTAAGCTGCTGGGAGGTTCAGATTGTGGAGGACATACAAGTTGGTAGCACAGCCCTCTGTGGTAAGGAGCCAGGCCTATCATATGTGGTTTTCTTTTTTTTTTTTTCAGTAGGGGGGATTGAACTCAGGACCTTGCGCTTTCGAGGCAGGTGGCGGAACCACTGAGCTAAATCCCCGGCCCCCATATGTGGCTTTCTGAGGTGGCTGGGTCAGAAAATGCTGGAATGGAACACTACAGATTTCCTGGCTCCCTTCATTGTCTCTCTGTACCACAGAGCTCAGTGGTCTGTTTGCCTTTCTCACATGCCAATGTAATCAGGGATACATCTTGCTTAGATGTGTCCCATGTCCCTATGTGCATGTGCACGAACAGAGAGGTCTCTGGATCAAGTGGGGCACCTCATGACCCCACAAGGTGCAAAGCTAGTGGGAAGTAGAAGTAGCTTGGGATACACAGAAGGGCACAAACACTAAAAGCCACTGGAGTAAATACAGCCCTGAGGCAGATAACATACTACTGACTGCACAACAGGAGCAATTCAGAGAGAGACTCTGAAGAACAAATAAATTCCAGAAATGAAAAGTACAGTAAGTTAAATACGACAAATTCAATGGGAAATTTTACCAATAGGCAGGACGAAGCAGAAGACAGAATTTCAGGGATTTAAGAAAGGTTGAAGAATTATTATATGCAGATTATATTAATGGCAAACACACACATGAAATTAGAAACAAAGCATCTAAGAACTCAAGAATACGGTTAAAAGACCAAACTACAAATTTTTGGTGTAGAAGAGAGCATTAAGGTAAAGACTAATGGTACAGAAAATGTACTTGTTGAAATAATAAAAGAAAACCTCCCAAATCTTAGGAAAGATACAGATAGCCAGATACAGGAGGCATTTAGAATACTAAACAGGCATGACCATAAAAGAACTCCATGTCAATTATAATTAAAATGTCAAGGGTGAAGAACAAGGAAAGAATATTGAAGGCTCCAAGAAAGAAACATCAAGACAATGACAAAGGTATATCCATCAGAATAACCACAGACTTTACTGAAGAAACCCTAAAGGCCTGGAGGGTATGGAATGATGTATGTCAAGCAATGAAAGAAAATAACTGCCAACCTAGGTTATTATATCCAGCAAAACCAGTCTTCAAAATCGAATCTTCTAAAATAAGCATAAACTAAAGAAATTTAGACCACCAAGCCAGCACTGCAAAGGATACTTAAAGGAATCCTACACACAGAAGAGTAAGAGTAGATAAGCTATTAAGAACAGACTCAGCCAGGCGTGGTGGCGCAGGGCTGTAATCCCAATACTCAGGAGGCTGAGGCAGGAGGATAGCCTGGAGTTCAAGGCTAGCCTGGGCTACACAGTGAGTTCAAGGCCAGCCTGAACTACATAGTGGGATCCTGTCTCAAAAAAAGAAAAACAAAACAAAACAAGAACAAATTCAAATGTGAGAAAGACAACAAAATGATAGGAATTAGTACAGACCTTTCTATTATAACTTTGAATGTAAATGGATTACACTCATATGGATTAAGAAACAAAACCCAACTTTTTGTTGTCTGCAAGAAACACATCTCACTAGGAAAGACATACAGAGACTGAAGGCAAAAGGACAGAAAACAATATTCCATACAAATGAAACTCAAAAGCAAGTCGAAATAGTTATACTCATTTCTGACAAAGCAGATTTCAAGACAAAATTAGAAGATGCAAAATGGCTACCACTATATATTGGTAAAAGGAATAAGAAGATATAAAAAACAACCCCATAACTTAAAAGGCAGGTCAACAAGATTGCAGAATACAAGATAAACATCTAAAAATTCATTGTATTTCTGATGCTAACAACGAAAACAGAATACCAAAATTCAAAATACTGTTCCATTTATAAGCACACAAAACCAAAATGGAATAGATGTACATGTAAAAATAACACGTACAGGGCATATGCCAAAAGCTTCACACACTGATGAAAAAAGTAAAAATTTGTTCACTAAACTACTCAACCTTGTAAAGATACTTCATAAATTAAGTGTGTGGTTTTTTTTTTTTGGTACCGGGGATCGAACTCAGGACCTTGCGCTTGCGAGGCAGGCGCCAGAACTACTAAGCTAAATCCCCGGCCCTCATAAACTGATATAAAGGTTTAATACAATTCTTATTTTAGGTAACTTTTTTCCCTTTTATTATAAGTGCCTATTTTACAAAATATTGGGTTTCTTTTTAAAATATGTTTTTACTTACGGCCTTCACCCCAGTGAAGGGCACAGAGCTCAAAGCGTTGAGATGGGAAACCACAGGTGTGGCAATCCTGAAAAGGGTGCTGGCGGCACAGTAAGTACTGCCCGTTCACCAGCCTCGGGAGTTACTTTAGAAACTTACCACACAACACATACACAAAGAAATTCTCCCTGTGAAGCTAGAAGACAGGAAACTCCCTGGATCCAACCCAAATAGTCTAAGATGGGAAGGAAATTTGTTTGAGACAAGATTGTCAGGGAGGCAACATGGAGAACTAAGACCAGAACCAGCTTGGATGATGGTCCCAACTGCCATTCAGACACACATGCCTCTTGGAGCAAAAACCCAAGCAAAACAGCTTGAGAATATTACCCTTAGAGGATCAGGACAGGGATCTAACCTAACTCATCTGGATTAGGCCTGGCCTAGTACAGCGATGGTGAAAAAAAATGGGGTTTCAATGCATATATTTGTATCCTAGCAATGCCACCTTTACCCTCCCATACATTTCTACTCACTCCACTTTATTCTTTCCCCTTTTTTAAAGTCTCCTTTCTACTTTCATGTCAACTTTTTTAGATTCCTCATATTAAAGAGAAGACGCAGTATTTGTCTGAATGTGGCTTATTTTGCTCAATATGATGATCTCCAAATCCATTTTCCTGCAGAAGACAAAAGATGGTTCTTGATGACTGAATAATACATATGTATGTGTGTTTCTGTGTGTGTGATTTTAGTTCTGATCTTTATTATTTCTTTCTTTCTGCTGGATTTGAAAGACCTCAAGATATGCAGTTATTTATTTGAGAGCTCTCTGATTTTGGGTGTAGAAACTCCTAGCTATATACTTCCCTCTTTGCTGGATCCCAGAGATTCTAGTATGTTGTATTTTATTTGATTCTTGGAATTTTTTAGTTTCTTTCCTGATTTTGTCACTGACCCAACTGATCTTTCAAAAGTAAATGTTCATTCTTTATGTATCTGTAGAGTTTATGGGTTTATTTTTTCCTATTGATTTCTAGTTTTATTCCATTATAAACTGGTAAGGCACAAGGAATTATTTCAGGTTTCTTTTCCCCTTTGGTATTTGTTAAGGCTTGCCTTATGGCCTAAAATATAAGAGCATTCCATGAGCTGCTAAGAATGTATATTCTGTAGTTGTTGGATTGTAAGCTCTGCAGACACCCGTTAGTCCATCTGATGTATGGCATATGTAATTAAAAAGATGTTTTTTTGTTTGGATGACCTGTCTGTTGGTGAGAGTGAAGTATTAAAATCACCCACTATTATTGCATTTGGGATCTGTGTGTTCCTTTTGTACTTCAAGTAGTTTAGGAAGTCCTCAATTCTTTTTCTTCTGAGTTTTAAAAAAGTGCATGGGTGTTAATTTTATTATATAATTTTAATGCATCCATCGCTATGATTATGTTTTTCTTTACAGTATTAAAATGGTGTATTACATTGATTTGAAGGGGGGCAGTATTGAGGACTGAACCAATGGCCTTCCATGTGCTATCAAGTGCTCTACCATGGAGCCCATTTTTCTACCCCCCACTTTCTACGTTTAATTTTATGAAAAAACAAAAAACAAAATTTCATAGCAAAATAGTAGGAGAATAATAATAGTTAATACACTGTGTATCATTATCTCCAAAGCAGTTACTCAGAGTACAAGAGAAAGACCAAAAAGATTCTTACAAAGAAGAAACAGATAATAAACAAAACTTCTGTAAATAGGGAAGGATGGAGAGGTTGAAGGGAGGGCAGGGAAATGGGGAAAAAATAAGAACTAAGAGAGATTATGTAAAGGTGCAAATTTCCAATGTTGAATGTCATTATATTGTATACCTAAAATGTACCAATAAAATTAATTAAAAAATAAACAAAACTTTATTTTCAATGAAGTAAAATAATGTCATAAATGAAACAAATGAACATAAACATGTTAAAGTATTTTTCAAACAACAGAATAGGTAATTTGAGCCCTTTAAAAATTTTTTTTCCACGACAGGACCGTGCTAAGTTTCTCAGCCTAGCCTTCAACTTGCGATCCTCCTGCCTCACCCTCCTCCTGCTTCAGCCTCCTAAGTAACTGGGATTACATGTATGCATCACCACAGCTGGATTAGCCTGATTCATCTTTTAAATACTGAACAAGCTTTTCCATACTTGGAATATAGAAGCTTTGCATATTTTAGCTATGATGTATATATTTTATACATACATTCATACATATATACCTGTATATACACTGAAATTCTATTTTCTGGGGTTTTGTGGAAGATTTTTGTTTATATATCCATACAAGCTACTGGTCTGTTCCTTTCCTTTTTTGTACTGTCTTTGGTTTCAGTGCTGGGTCAATATTCATTTCATAAGACATACAGGTAAGTGTTCTATATCTTGTATTTTCTGGAAAAGGCGGTCTAGACTTGGTATTCATTCCTTCCTGCAACATTTGGTAGAATTCTTAGGTGAAACTTTCTAGACCCAGAGATTTCTTTTTTGGAGAAGTTTTAAAACTATGAACTCAAAGTCCTTAACAGTTTATAGGGCAATTCAAATTAATTATTTCAAGGGTTTCCAAGTAGCTGAACACTTTAAGGTTCCTGAAAAGTGTTGAGCCTGGAGAGAGCATGCAAACTCTATACCCTTCCTCCTATATCTTAACCCATGTAGCTTTTCATTTACCTAGCCATTGGTTTTCTTAACAAACTCCTTTACATTTAGCCTACTGAAATTAATCATAATGAAAAATAGTCAAGAAATTCTGGATCTGGCTAGGCATTGTGGCACATGCCTGTAAAGCCACACAGTTGGAAGGCCGACGCAAGAGGAGCACAAGTCAGGCCAGCTGGGGCAAATTAGTGAGACCCTCTACGGGAGAGAAAGAAAAAAAAAAAAAAAGAAAAGAAACTAGATCTGGCAAAAACACTCACTGTTCAACAATTCTTACCTACTTTTGTTTCATAAGGATTGGATAATTCCATTAAAGAAGTCAGAAGTCTGGATTAGCTCAATTATTTTCTCTGTTCTGGAATTCACAAACCCATATTTAAGTGTCTTGATGTTACAGTATGACAGGGGATGCCTCAGCAACTCTGGCTACCTTGTGATCGAAGGACCGACAGGCTGAACACAGTGGAACAGGATGTAAGGAAACTGTCCTTAATGAAGTTGTTGGGCTGGACTCCTATTCTGGAGTCTGTCCATATACAGATTTATGAAAAATTAGTCTTACTGGGTGGAAAAAATAAAAGTTTTCACACTGAATGGGTTGTAGTAGTTGGTGTTTGTGAGAAATAGATCAAATTCATCTAAATTATATTTACATGGGTAGAGCTGTTTATAACATTTCACTTATTGTCTGCAGGATCTACAGTGAATCTTTGTTTTGTTATTGATACTGGTAATCTGTACCTTCTTTGTCAGTCTTGCTTGAAGTCTGTCAGTTTTATTGATGTTTTATTTATTTATTTTTTTTGGTACTGGGGATCAAACTCAGGTCCTTGCGCTTGTGAGGCAGGCGGCGGAACTAAATCCGTGGCCCTATGAGCTAAATGAGCTAAATCCCTGGCCCTACTGATGTTTTAAAAACTCAGCTCTGTCTCACTAATTTTTTTTTTTTTTTTTTTTGGTACCAGAGATTGAACTCAGGACCTTGAGCTTGTGAAGCAGATAGCGTGATTTTTGTTTTTAATTTCATTGATTTCTTCTAATTTTTCTATTTTGGATTTTATTTTGTGTTCAGTTCTTGGGGCAGGAATTAAGATTATTGACTTGAAACTTTTCTTTCTTTCTACTGTGGCTATTTAATGCTATACCATTCCCTCTTAGGCAGCTGCTTTAACTATGTCCCCTAAACTGATGTGCTGTATTTTAATTTTCATTCAGTTCAAAGTGTTTTTCTTTGAGACTTCCTGTTTGACACAGATCAGAAGTGTATTAATTTCCAAGAGCTTGTAGATTTTTGCAGTTATCTGTTGCTTGTTTTTAGCTTATTTCCACTGAGACTAGAGAATATACTCTGTATGACTTTAAATAATTTAAATCTTCTGAGGTTTTTATTGGCTCAGGATGCAGTCTTGGTACATGTTCTAATAACTAATGATGTCTCCAGCCATAATTTTAGACTTGTCTATTTCAATTCTATTAATTCTTTCAATTCTATTAGTTTTTGTTTCACATATGTCACAGCTCTGTATCTGGCAGATAAACATTTAGGATTGTTATACCTTCCTGGTGAAATGATTCTTTTATCATTGTGGAGTAACCTATTGTTCCTATTTTTTCTCTCTTAAGCACACTTTGATATTAATATAGCCAGTCCTGCTTTCTTTTGACTAATGTTTATATATTATCTTTTCCCATCATTTTATTTCCAACCTGGCTGTACCGTTACATTTGACATGAGTCTCCTGCAGGCACTTTATGGCTGCGTCACTTTATCTAATCCTCTGCCAATGTGCCTTTTGATTGGTGTAATTAGATCATTTATATTACAGGTAATTATTGACAAGTGAAACCTTGCATTTGTCTTTTTACTTTGTTTTCTTTCCCATGTTTTCTGGTGAGCTAAATATTTGTTAGTATTCCTAATTGATTCATCTTGTTTTTATTGTCAGTCTCCTTACAGCTTTTTAAGTAGTAGCACCACATAATTTGCATGTGTACATACGTATCAGTGCATACACACAAGATATAGCTTATCACAGTCTACTACACTGATTGACTTGCTATGTAGTTCAGGGTGGCCTTGAACTCAGGGTGATCCTCTTGCCTCAACCTCCTGAGTGCTAGGATTACAGGTATGTGCCACCGTATCTGGCTACTGTTGTCATTTTAACAAACCAAATGAAGTGTAAAAACTTGACCGGTCTTGACATCCCTTCATCCTCTTTGGTTTACAATATTTTTCTCTATGTACACTTATAATCACATCAGACATTAATACAATTTTTACTTCAACTACCAAATATAATTAGGAATCAAAATTTGTCTATATTTTACTCATTTTTTCTAGTATAGTGCTCCAAGATTTCTTTCTTTTATCATTTCATTTCCATTAACATGTTCATTACACAGCTGTAATTCCTATCTTGCTGCCTGGTAGCTTGAACCACTGATGGTACATGCATGACTGTACCACTTCTACTGCCAGTGGTAGAAGCCTCCCAATGGAACAGTCATGTATGTACCACTGGTAGTTCAAGCCAGCGCAAATGTATTAATTTCCTTTAACCATTCTCATATGGTAGATTTGCTACTGAAAATTCTCATAGTTTTCCTTTATTTGATAATGCTGTTATTTCTCCTTCATTCCTGAAAGATCTGTGGCAGAGTATGAGGTTCCGGGCTGACAATTCTTATCTTCCAGCTCTTGCAAAAATGCTTGCTACTTCCTTCTGGCCTCCAAGGTTTTGGATGAAATATCTGATGAATTTTTTTTTTTCCTATAGGTAGGGTGCTGTTTCTTGTTCAAGTTTTTTTTTCCCCCCTTATCTTCCTCTTTCAGAAATTTGACCATATAGAGGTTGGTTTTGTGGATTTATCCTGTTTGGGGTTGCCTCAACTCGGATTGGTAGGTGCCTGCCTCCTTTTCCTCCCCACCTTTTTTCTGTTTTTATTAACCACATCTAGGAAGTTTTCAGCCCATTACTTCTGAATATTTTTTCAAAGCTTTCTAAGACTGATGACACATCACATAATAGCATATGTTACAATACTCCAAGTCCCTAAGGTGCTATATTCACTTCTTGTTTTCAGTCTATTTTCTCTCTACAGTTCAGTATTATTCATTTTTGTATTTTACAGTACTGGGGATCAAAACTAGGGGTTTATGAACACTAGGAAAATGATACACAACTCAGTCACATCCCAATCCCTTCTCTACAGTTTAGAAAGGGTGGCTTCTACTGTTTTATTATCTAGCTTACTATTCTTTCCTCTGTTCCCTTTTGCTGCTGAGTTCATCACTTGAGTTTTTAGTTTCAGTTATTGTTATTTTCAGTTCTAACATTTTTATTTGGTTCTTTTTATGGGGTGTGTGTCCTGCCTCAGGTTGGTTTGCACAAACAACAGAACCTCGGTATTACATTCCAAGGACGACCATTAGCCTATTCAGATGACAGTCTAGGGGTCATGCCAGCCCTTCTTCCTCAAGTTGGTAGACAGATGCTTTACTATGGAACCTGGGGACTGTTGGGAACCTGAACCAGAGTTGGAGCTGAAGCTAGAGCTAAGATCCTTCCCTACGCATGCAGAAGGACTTGCCAACTCTGGAATGGGTGATGTAGACAAGCTGACTGAATTTGTAGCTCACATACTTTGGGATTTTGAGCTTAATCCTTTTGAACATAATGAAGGGGTTCAGAGCCTTAGTATATTTCCTTGTTGTTGCTGGTCCTTGACAAAATGCGTGTTTTCTCAGGGAAGCCCCTTAAGAAACCCATATCTCTGTGATCAGGGTTTCTTGATGCTGCTTCTGTGATAGTTTCAGGATTGATTATATGCAGTAGGGTTCTCAAACCTGGCCTTGTCTGTACTACAATTTGCCTCTTATAATTCTTTTGCTGAAACTTTTGCTTTTGGGGGGGGTGCTACTGGGAATCGAACTCAGGACCTTGTGCTTGCCAAGCAGGTGAGGTGCCACTGAGCTAAATCCCTGGCCCGTAAACAAATTTTTTTTAACAGAATTTTTGTAATGAGTGCTGTGAAAACACTCACGAGTAGTACTACATTCCTTTAAATGTTTAGCCAAAAGGCCAACAATAATTTACTGTTTACAAATATATAACTACTATTAAGAAAAAGTAACACAAAGGTATTAGAGATAGAATTAGAAATGAAAGATTATCTTCCAATGGTTAATGCTTTACTATCTGACTTCATATACATATATGTGTATGTATATATATGTGTGTATACACACACACATATTTATTTATTTTAAAATTTAATTATTTTTTCGGTACCAGGGATCGAACTCGGGACCTTGGGCTTGCGAAGCAGGCAGCAGAACAAATGAGCTAGATCCCCGGCCCTTCATAGTATATTTTTAAAAATGCATACAATTTTGAATTCATGCTTCTTAAAATAAAAAGATATACACTGTTACTAATTAATAAGGGTATGTTTCAGATGTCTTGAACCCTACCCCAACACACTGATCTCCGTAAATGCAACACTTGTAAGAGGAGCATCTCTCTGAAACACGTAGCGTTTTATGTCTAGCTGAAGTTGGACGAAAGGGTGGGATGCATTTCTTACTGAGTATGCTCTGAAGTGAAAAATTGTTATACGTTATCGAGCTATAATTTTTGGCAAACATTAGAGCATGTAGTCAAAATAATCATAGAATACCTCATTAAGTACAGATTAATGTGATATTTTACCTAAGAAATATATCTTCAGTGAAAACACCAGTGTTGAAGAATTACTATAGTTGATTTCAGGTCTTAAGAATTAATTAGAAGAGCTCCAAATATTACTCTTAATAAATAGGTAACAAGTATTTACTATGTTGAAGGTACAGTGTTAGATGCTCCCTTGGATCCTATCATCTACTAATCCTTAGAATGAGATTTTTCAATCATTTGTTTTCTAGAACTCCTTTCTGCACCTGCTTTTATAAGGTATTCTTAACCAGAAGGTGAAAATTAAGCATTGCTTTGAGGAAACTACTTGTTTTCTTAGCCTCATTTCTTATTTTTGATGAATCATCTCTTTTATTTATCTTAGAGAGGATTAACTGTCTAATCATCTACGTGTGAACATTATATCCAAATACATACAGAATAAAAATACATCATGTTCAGAAAATGTCCAATAGTTAAAGTTAATCAATGCAAATGATTGAGATGTGCACTTCCTCTATTAAAGGCAGAATTGACATGCTTTATATGTTACATAGCAATAATATACATAGATGTGATGAATGTAGGCTTCAAGAGAAGACTCCGAATATAATTTAAGAGTCTGGCAGCTGAACATTAAAAAGGTACTTCGAAAGGAATAAATTTTCTAATTTATGATATTCAAAAACTATCACAGACTAATAACTTAGGAAATAAACACCAATAAATGCTAAGGTATATGAAACATTTCTATTAAGTGAAAAGATGATGAACATTCAAAAGGTCCTATTATTTACCTCTTCTACATTGGAAGCAGTCTTAGCAGAAGTTTCCATAAAGATAAGTCCATGTTCTCGTGCGAAAGCTTCACCTTCTTCTTTTTTTACTTCTCTTCTAGATTCTAAATCACTACATATGGGAGAGAAAGGGTCAGGTTACTAGCAAACATGTATAAATAGCAGCATTTGCAGAAAGCAAACCATGGGATTCAGAGTCATGATGACCATTCTTTCAACACATAATTAAGTGCATTATTCAGAACATCATAATGGTCAAAATATTTGAAATACATCGCCTTTAAAAGAATGAGCAAACCAGCAGAAGATTCCAAAATCAGCAGTAACCCAGAGGGAGTCTTTAGTACCCTGTTCTTTGAACATAGTGGTAAAATGATTTTGCTGAAAATACATCCCCCTGCCTCTGTACTGGGGACTGCACCCAGGGTTTTTCTATTGAGCTGTATTTTTTTATTTTCAGTCAGGGTCTTGCCAAGTTACCCAGGCTGGACTCAAACTTGAAATGTTCCTGCTTCAACCTCCCAGAACGCTGGGATTACAAGTGTGTGCTCCACATCTGGCCTGAACATAACAACTTGAAAGAGTAGGACTAGATTAGTCACATCTGTTGGCCAGGCTGAATGTAATTAAAACACAAGTTATAGGATGGTATGGTAGCACATGGAAGATTGTAAGTTTAAGTCCTTGCCTGGGTAACTTAGTAAGACCCTGTCTCAAAAAAAAAACAGGGTGGTGGTGGTGATGACGTAGCTTAGTAGTAAGAGTGGCCTTGGGATCGATCCCCAGTCTCCCCCCGTTCCACACACAGAACAAAACAAACAAGCAAGCAAGCAAGCAAACAAACACAACCAAAGTTCCACAATAGGAAATTGTTTAGCAAAATACAAAATGCTAAAGAAACAATAATCAGATCACTAATCTCAGTTTGTTTAATTCTCAAGTTTCTTCTTCATAAACTAAAGCTACTCAGGGGAAGAGTAGAGACATACAAAAGTCTTAAGCCAGAAATTCTGGATTAAAGCATGCTACTCATTTTTACTACACTAGAAATGGATTAGGGAAAAGTAGCAGTTTCTTTCAAGTGTATTTTACAGTAAAACTTTATTATTACACAATGTTACTTTATGATATAATATCCAAGGACTTCCACTTAACCTTAGCATATTTTGCCAGATTTCAGTCCATTTTTAAGAAACAGAATCAATAAATAGCCTCCCATGTACCTGTGGGGAGCCCATTGCCTTCCCTCTTACTCAAAGGGTTAACTTCCTTTTTGAATTTAGTATCTTTATTCTCATTTGTTTTTATATTTACATTCATTTTAATAATCAACGGTATTCTTTTTACATGTTTTAAAAAATTCAGATGTAGCTAATGTTTTACAGCTTGTTAATTTTGTTTTTGTTTGTTTGCTTTGTTTTTTTTTTTTGAGACAGTGTCTCACTATAGTTCCAGCTGGCCTTGAACTCCGAGGCTGGCCTTGAACTTGCAGTGATCCTCCTGTCTCAGCCTCCTGAATGCTGGGATTATTGGTGTGCACCACCGGTTAACATGTTTTTCAGATTATTCACACAATACATGTAGATTTAGTTTAATTTTTTTACTGTTGTACTATATTTTACTGAATATACAACATAATTTATTTTTCCAGTAAGCAGGATTATTTATAATTTTTCATTACTAAAATGCTACAATGAATATTATATTTTTTGTGTACAGGTGCCAAAGCCTTTTTAGGGTACTATCTTTCAAACTGTGTTACTACTCAGTGAACTGTAAAATCATTTTAGTAGGTCACCATCAGAATTTGTTAAAAAAATAGAATAGGAAATACTAGAGTGTATCATCCATTGATCCATGGAATTTTTGTTACATGTGTAAATATTAAATATAGGTACAACCCTAAAATTTCTTAATATAGATCAAATAAAAATCTGATCACTGTACTTGAATATACTCCTAATACAGAGATGCTTTCCAAAAACATTAATCATCTCAGTTTTCCAGGCATAAAATCAAATTGTTGTTTTTGGCTACACACCCTGTGATTCCTATTCAAGTTGCTTTCTTTACTTATGTTTCTCTCCTAAAACCATTCTTTTATTTTATACCCCTTTTGTTTAGTGTTTATATTTACATCCTTAATTTTAAAAACTTATGCCTCTCAAAACTCTTCCTGTTTCCTGTACATTGGATTTTAAATGGCACAGTAAGAAAGTGTCACTCTGACTAGGTTTGCTCTTCTCAAATCCTGTCCTACCTCACTATTAAGGTACTGGACTCAAAAATTGCTTATTCCCTGTTCTGAAGTCTATTCCAATTCACCTCATCCAATAATAATTACCTCATTTACTTCTCTCTGTTCTTACCCATTCACTATAATTCTATTTGTAAGGGTTACTGCTTACAATTACTAGAAACATTTGTGTGTATATACTACACTTTCCTTTTCCTTTACCAATCATGTTTCAGGCACAAGGAAAAAAACGGCACAATAAAAGTATGAAAAATCTCCAAATATTGTCCTCTTATTATTTTGAACATTGAATGGTATAATGAATACAATCATCACATAGATTAAAGCTTCCCTCCAATAGTTTAACCTTTAAAGAAGGTTAAGTGAGATGATTTAAATGAGCAAAGAATACCTAGCTTTGAGTGAATGCCAAGATAATACTTCTAGTTACAGTGAAGTAATCAAAAATTGGCTTTTTATAATGCAAATGTCACTTAAGTAAATATTTTAATAGCAAACATCAAGTCCTACTAAAATAACACTATCAAATGAAATCTATATAACATAATGTTGTTGTTACTTTACTTTCTATAGTTTTACTGACATATAATTGACAGAAATGAAACTGCAATTAAATATAAAATCTGATGAGTTTTGACACATATAGCAGTTCTCCAAGATTCCTCAAACCCTACTATAATTTAACCCATCCTCTTCCTATACTGTATGCATCTATGCTCATGATCTGCTTTTCTATTACTCAGGATTAGCCTACAATTTCTAAGATTTTATGTTGTCTTTTTTTGGTTTTTCACTCAGCATAATTATTTTGAGATTAATTCATTCTGGTATTGCAATCCATTAGTTATTGTTCTTTATTGTTGAGTTGTATTCCATGTAACACTGTACCAAAATTTATTTATTCATATATTTGCTTATTGACATTTGGGTTGTTTTTAGTTTTGGGCAACTGCAAATAAAGTTGTTACAAACATTTGTGTCCAATTCTTTACGTATGAAATAAAATGAAAATCTATGTTTAGCTGACATCTAAAAGTCAAATGGCTAGGTACTATGGTGGATGTGTTTCATTTCTAAAGAAACTAACAAATTATTGTTCAAAGTGATTGTATTCATTTTAGATTACCAAGCAATGTATCTTCTTTAGTGAGCTGTCAGTTCAAATCTTTTGCTCCTTTTTAATAAATGGGTTGTCATTAATAACAAACTACTGAGAAATCTTCGTATATTCTAGATACACCTGCTGTGTGAGGTATGTTTTGTGAATATTTTCTCCCAGCCTGTAGCATGCTTTTTCATTTTTGCAGCTTTTAAAGAGCAAAAGTTTAATTTTGTTGAAGTGTAATTTATTAAATTTTTTTCTTTGGTGGTACTGGGGATAGAACTAGGGTCCTTGAGCTTGTGAGGCAGGTGGAGGAACCACTGAGCTAAATCCCTGGCCCTTAATTTTTTCTTTTTATGGTTTTTGTCTCATTAAGGAAATGTTCACCAAAACTGGGGTCACTAAGAGTTTGTGTTTTCTTTTGAATTTTATTTTAAGGTTGTAGCTTTTACCTTTCGGTCTATGATCTGCTCAGGATTGATTTTTATGTAAGTTAAAAGGTAGAGGTTTTTTTATATATGGCTCTTCAACTGTTGCGCACCATATAATGAAAAGATTTGATCCCACTGAATTAGCACTTATGTCAAATAATTAACTGACCATATGTACATATGGATCTACTTTTGGACCTCTTACTCTGTTTCACTGATCTGTCTATGCTGCGATGGTTTGGATCTTAAATGGCCTCCAAAAGCTCATATATTGAAGGCTTGGTATCCAGCTGGTAGTGATATGGGGGCGGGGCTAATTGGAAGGAAGTTAGGTTACCGGGGGCCTGCCCTTGAAGGGGATTTTGGGGCCACTGCCTCATTCCTCTCTTTGCTATCTGACCACCATGAACAGTTTCCTCTGCACGATGCATTATGCTGCCAAAGGCCCAAAGGCAACAGGGCCAGACAGCTATGAACTAAAACCTCTAAAATGGTAAGCCAAAATAAACCTTTCCTCCTTTTAAGTTGATTTTTCTTCAGTATTTTTTCCTAAGAGACAGAAAGCTGACTAGTACATATGCCAATACCCTAGTAAGTCTTCAAATCAGAATTAGTGAAATCAGTAATTCCAATTTTGTTCTCTATCAAAAAAAAAAATTTTTTTTTTTTTTTTGCAGAACCAGGGATAGAACTCAGGACCTTGGGCTTGCCAGGCAGGCACAGTGCCACTGAGCTACATCCCTGGCCCTATCAAAACTGTTTTGGCTAGCCTATGACCTTTGCATCTTCATATAAATTTTAAAACCAGTTTATCAATAGTTACCTCCTCTTAAAAGAGCATGTGGTATTTTGATTGGGATCATAATTAATCTTTAGATAAATTTGGGAAGAACTGTTATCTTAATAATATTTAGTTTTCCAATCCATGAATATGGTATACATCTCCATTTAGTCACTCTGTTCACAATATTTTCTTATGCTTTTAATATCTGAAGGAATTGTGTCGGAAGCTTTTGTTTGAGAACCAAATTGCTTGCAAACAGAAGTATTCATGAACTGAGGTACTGCTGTAATAATCTATAAGATTAAAAAACTAACAGGATAACACTAATATAAAGATAAGGAGGTAAGCTTGAAGTATTAATGTGATGTTTACTAACCAATATTAAGAGCGTTTTAGAACTTTAGAAATTTACCTGAATAATCTATCATATCAATTCATGTAATACACACTGTCATGAGAATGGGAAATAATATTATTCTGAGATACTTATTTTTACTGGTACGTATTAAAAAGATTTGAGTAATGCTTAACAGTTGTTACCCATTGACCAATAAATAGTGAGTTTTATTTTAAATTAGCAATCAGATAAAACTTTCATATTATTTTTTTAAAAAGCATACTTTTGAAGAAAACTATCTCAAGTTGTAATAATTTCAAAAATCTTATATTTTAAAGACTAAAAGAAATACCTTAGAAATACCTTAGAGTTTTCAAAAATTTAAAATTTAAGAAACCAGTAATTTACCTATAAACAAATGTACCAGAAAAAGTCATATAAATAGTAACCTACAGTGTTCATCAGTAATGAAAAGTAAGCTCTAAATTAGTCTTTTTACCTTTTATTTCCAATAAGCATAATGACCATGTTGGAATTGGAATGCTGGCGGGCATCCTCTAACCAAGTTGTCAAGTGGTTGAATGTATCTCTCCTGAAAACAAATAATGATTTGATTATTTTCAAAGTATTTCTCTCAGTAGTGTATAATAAACAGTGACTATTCCATTAACAATAACCATTTTCAGCCATATTCACTTATGTAATGAGAAACAGATTACAAATTCAAAATCTGGGTTTAGGGTTCACTAATATTTCTCTTTAGAAATTAAAAGTAACCACACTTTAGAAAATTATAATGCATAAATAATATTACCAAATTGATCAACTTGGGATGCTTATTAAAGAAAAAGAATTCAGTCACATATTTCTGTAGTATACTTAAATCTGATTCAAGACACATAGTTTTAAGGATGAAGAGCTAGGACATAAAGGTAAAGTTATACTTTGTTACTGTCAACTATACATTAAATAAAAAGACTGTCTGCACTGACTACTGAACTACTGGCAGAACATGTAACAACTCCCAAGGATGAATGTAATCATTATGTACTGCAGATATGTACTAATTAAAATTTTTAAAGTTTAAAAATAAAAGAAAAATTGGCAAGTATTTACCTTGTAATATCATATACTAGTAAAGCCCCTGCAGCACCTCTGTAATATGATCTTGTGATGGAACGAAAGGACTCTTGCCCGGCCTATGAAGAAAAAAAACAGCTGAAAAGTTTCCTTTAAAATGATGTACTTTATATTTTTATATTACTTATACATGGAACATAGGCAAGGAGGAAAGGACAGCATAGAGAGAAAATTGACCGGTTTTAAGGAAAAGTTACATAATATTACTCCTGCTCAAGCTACTGGGATGCACATACAGCTGTTCCTGCAATCCTCACCCCTCAACCCCAAACAAGACCCCTAACCCTTTCTGGCACTCTCTGACAACCCAATCAACTGAATGGTTTCACAATACACGAATCATTATTAGAACACAGAATGGACACCTAGCAACTAAGCTCTGAAGACAAATTTGAAAGGAAGCAAATAACCCAGAGCTTCACATTTGAATTCAATAACCTACTCCCCCGGGGCAGCTGCTGACACTAGAATAAATAAAGCCCATTGTTAATAAATGATGAATGACATTTTTACGCCCACCATCTGCTGGTGTAAAGGTTGTTGGAAGGCCAAGGATGTGGAGTCTATCAGTTATATCATAAACTGTAGTGAGCTTTCAACAGTCCTAAGATGGAATTCTTTGAGCAATCATTTTACTATGAAAAACAATATGGTTCTAAATTTAATTTATATAATTTTTTCTCCACAATGAATTTTTTCTGTATTTGATGTATAACGCTTGTCAAAAGCCAACAGGATGTAAAAGTCATCTTTATATCCACTTGTGAAATAAGACACAAGAAATTATGGAAAATTAGGTAATTTAACACATGACACACAGCATGCTGTTTTTTAAAGAAAGGGTGATGAGAGATATGCCTACTTGTCTGAGTTTGAAACTGAGACAGTTCTTATCAAAAGTTCTTTCTTATTCTTAATCACTTGTATTCTATCTTTGAGAAAAAACATTCTAATTAAGTAAACATAAAGCCAATTTTAATAATGTTTGCATCTGTAATACCTTGCTGTTGTTGGCCCTCCGACTACACTTTCTCCTTCCAATACCACTCACCCTAAGTGCCTACCACTGGGTCAGGCATACCACCGGCATTTTGAGAAAGTATGCTCAATTAAAAAATAAATTCTAATGCCTGACTTACATACACAAAATGGTCAGTACTCCATCCCACCTAAATAAGTAGACATTCTAAGATTCAATGAGGATACCTTCTTCTATGCAGAAATTAACAATCAGACCCTCTCCTGGTAACCAATTCTAGTACCCAGAATGTCTTACACTAAATTAGAGACTAAGAAAGCCACCATATAAAAAAGCTATGGAAGTAGCCAACTTATTTCACAAAGTTTGGGATTTAGAAACTGGTTATTACTTGGGGGCATAAAATTACGTATTTATTGAGATATATCTTTCAAAAAAACTTCAAATCTAAGTTCAAAATTGGAATTCGTATGCTAATTTTTTTTAGCATGGGAAAGGTAAGGACTAGATCTTTAAAGAGATTCATTTTAATCATTTACATAAACAGATAGCACTCTGTCAAAATAAATCAGGTATAAAGTTCATACAGTCCCATGGCTAACCCATCAAGCAAAGGTAAAAGTCCTTTTAAAATAATCTCTTTGGAATATTCCATGGGATGAATTAAAACAAACATGTAGGAAAAGCACTACATAAAACTTCAGCGTCTAAAGGGAAAAATCAAAAGGATAAAAGCAAGTTTCTATAATGTTTTCCCATTCCCCCAAAATTTTTTTGCAAAGAACCAAAGTCATGTTCCAATATGGAAATAGCTTATACAATGAACCCTTCATACTAAATCCATTGAAATCTACATTTTGCCCCTTAATAAAAAATCAAACAAAAACCACATTTTCTAATCAAAGACTATGAATGGAGCTATGCATCTTAAATATAATTATTTTTATAATAAGTGAAGATTCAGAATAGTTTCCAAATTTTTGAGATCTCACTTGTATGAAAACCATGACACACTCTAGCCCGTTCTTTGTTAATGGCACTGGCAGGCTGGAAATAAGTATTGCCTAATAAATAATGGCTTCTCTATAGATCTCTATAGCATCTCTAACTATAAATAAACTCACATAAATTAAGTGCATAAATCTGGTCCAATGGTTAACTAACTCTCTTAATCATATTAAAGCAAAAATAATCCAGCTTTTAAAAAAGTACTTTAACACAAACCTGTCTAAACTCTGACTGAATGAACTATACTGTGATAAAGGTTAACTCAGGGAATATTCATGTTGTATTTGATTCTTCATTATAAGCGTTAGGGGAGATTTTAAAACCTTAAAAACAAACAGGACAGAATTCTTGATTATATGGAATTTCTGATAGTAGCAGAAGATATTTTTAAAAATGCATTTAATAAAACAAGAAGGACTAGCTAAGTGAATAGCACCAGAAAACAGATAAACCTGGGTTAGGGATGGTCTTGCTTCTACCAAGTTACAATTAAGTTGTCTGATTTCTTTTTTGTTTCTTTAAAAAAACAGAAAACTGGGCCGGGGATTTAGCTCAGTGGTTTCACCACCTGCTGCACAAGTGCAAGGACCTGAGTTCGATCCCCGGTACCAAAACCCCCCCAAAACCCAGTAAGATACCTAGGTAAGCAAAAAGTAAAACAAAGCACATCTGCTTCAAGAGATAATGGGCATACTCGTTTTCAGTAATGCTTAGCATTGAAATCAGAATCATGGGACATGTGTAAGAATTCTTACATAGATATTCATTTTCCATCTGAGGACTATTAAATAAATTTGATATTCTGTGTCATAAAACACACTTCCAATAGCCAAAAAGAGATTTCCCCAAAGTGGTTTTCCTGTATGCCTGGATCTTTGTGTTCACACCAATTTTTGTATGTACCAGGCTGGCAAATGGCAGGAATCTTAACTTCTTTTCCTCTATTACCCTCCACATACAGATTATGCTACTACTCAAAAAATCTCTATATAACTTGAATTAAAGTTCTAAGCACTTGAGAATCTGACCACTATTTGTCTTTGGAGAATTTTTTTTATTCAATAAATGTCTTGTTCACACAGTCCTACTAGTATCTTGCTTACACAGTCTGAATATTCCTGGTTTTATGCCTCTCCTTAACTTCCTGCCTGAAAAGCTTTTTCCTCCACCTGTCCAATTTCCATTCGTTTACATGACGAATTCAAACACCTAATTTTTCACAAAGCTAGGGAGCTTGTCTAGTACAGTCCACACCTACCCTCTTCTCTTCACAAGTCCAAAAACACTTTCACGTAGTCTTTTGGTCCTAGTATTACCGATTAGATAAAATGAACACTCAAATGCATTTTCCCTCTTTAGTTCTTCTTGAAGTCTGGCTTAAATCAGAGTACCAAGTATATTCATAGTGGGCACGAAAGTGGGTTATTTTAATTGATCCCAAAGAGCCAACAGTTAGAAAATTAATATTTGAGAATCAACATTATTGTAATACTTTTGTCCATTTATCTAAAAACTACAGCTATGTAGAACACAGATAAGATTGAAAGAGAAGGAAAAAAATTCTAAGCAGCCAAATAAGTTGTCAACTGCCTAAGCATTACATCAGATACCGTACTTTACTAAACAGTCTCAAAAAATCTACACATGTAAATTTTTGTCTGAATGACAATCAAACCAGAGACTCAAACTGATTTTTTAAGCTGCCTCAGGGTTCACAGCGAGGATGGTGAAAAAGTCAATCTGAACTATTTAAATCTGGGCCTTTAAGGAAGTCTTCTATAGAAACTAAAGCAGATTCTGAGAAGAGAAACAAAGGTTGGAAATATCTAGAAAGAACAGTAGATGTTGTATGCTGAATACTTTAAAATATCTGAAGACACCTGCTTTATGAAAAAAAGACTTTAAAGGTGATGCAATCCCTAACTTCATATTCTTTTAATGTTGCCAGGTAAGAGAAACTGGAGGACAGAGGTAGGAAAAATAATCACTAGAACAGAAGGAAATGTCTTAAGTTCCTGCCCCTGTAGTTGTTCAAGAGAAGGCTGATGAACAGCTGCCAAAAGGAGGCCTAACAGTTGGATCTGTAAGTCTCTCAATGAGGGTAGGAGACGTATGTTGGGAGTAGAGAGGAGAGGCAGAAAGGGAGGCAGGACTGTTTCCCAGCCCTGAGTTCCAGAGCCTTCCCTAGCCCTACTGCATTAGGTTGTTACTATCATGTTGAAACAAATAATATTTAGTTACTTGATAAGAAGTCTAGAGTATAAACTAACACATTTTTCAAAGAACAAAAAAATGCCTATAACTGGCTGAGAAGGAACTTTTAGAAAGTTTCCACGCCAATAGTTTATTTTATAGCAAAAATATTTGTAAATCTAAAATAACAAATTTTGATAGGGAAATTGAGCAGATATATGTACCGAACTAAAACATTCATACTCTGTGTATGTGTGGGTGCATGCGTACATGAATATATGTTAAATTTATCTGAATAAGTTGGGAAAGCATATGAAAGAGTAATAAAAGTCAAAGATGAGTAAGTGTAGGACAGAGCAGGTAAAGGCAGCTAGGGAATAGAGTACAGACTTCCTTTGTGCTCCTTCTACCAGAGTAAAAACTTCCGTTTGTTCACTGACTTATACTAGTAGACCCATTTGGTGTTGGCTTTTGATTAAAAACAATAAGATACCCATCACCGGGCCTTGTGGAAGGTGATTTGAGGAAGGCACTAATAGATTCTTAATTTTAAACCTCTAGGAGAGAAAAAACTGTATTTTTATTCTTATTTCCATGCAATTTTGAAATCATGTTACCTCAAAGAATGTAAATCAAAAGTTTTGAGATGCTATAGGTTCAGAGAGGAAATCCTTAAGAAAGAGTAAAAGTGTGAATCTTTACCAAAGAGAAAGTCAGAAAGCACAAGAACTCTGAGTCTAATGGATTACTCAAGAATAGAGCAGGATAGAGATGCAGGATTTACATTTAAAGGACCGCTGTAGGATACACAGGAAGTTATCAGGAAACCTAGGTTTTACAACAGTTTTCAGTAACTAGCTTGGTTTTCAAAATTCTCTGTGAGAATAGATATTCTCCCCAGTTCCTTCCTACAGTAGCTACTATACTGGACAGATGAGTCTTACATGCTTTTATTTTAGTTGATTTCCATAAAAGTTGCAGTGTTCATCCTAATAGTTTATTTTTAAAAGTAGTAAGTTTATTATCATTATTATAAAATCAATTGTATAGTTCATCGGTAGAGCACCTGCCTAGTTTGTGTGAGGCTTTGGTTTCATCCCCAGCACTGCAAAACCCAACAAAAAAAAATTTAACAATCGAGTATCTATAAACTTCTCAGTTTTAATATATTTTTTTTTTTGGTACCGGGGATCGAACTCAGGTCCTTGTACTTGCAGGGCAGGTGGTGTAGCCACTGAGCTAAATCCCCGGCCCTCTCAGTTTCAATTTTTGACACAGTAAATATTAACAGCCATAAGCCACATAAGCTAAAGCTCTCTGGGGCCCTTAGTAAGTATAAAGAGATTCTGAAATCACAAAGTTTGAAATCTGCTACATTAACATATCCATTGATATAGTAAAGTAACTTCATTTTTTATGCATCTAAAATGGGTGAATAAAGAAAAATGTCACTCAAATCATTTTCTATATTCTGTAGTTCAGATGAATAACCACTACTAAAAACTATACAGCATAGCATGTACTAGGTACCCAACAAACAGGAGTATACGACAGAATTAGCTTAGGATACTGAGTTAGAAGACAAGTAGTTTCAAGTGGTTAGACTAAATCAAACTTAAATCAGACATTCTTATTTTACTTCCTAAGTATAGTGTAGACTTGCTGATTATTTTTCTTAAAAAAATACAATTTCCAGGAAACTTGCATTTAACATAGTTAGCATCCACTCAGGTGTGTTCACCAACACCCACCACCTGGGGCACACCTGCTGAAATTACTGCACTGCATAAGAAAATCACTCTTGTCTAGTATACACTCACATTTCATTTCACAGCTGTAGGATTTTAGTATTTAAAAAACTGTAACATTAACATTGACATTAACCAAAACAAGCATAAAATATACTTTTATAAAACAACTTTACAGGTCATGTAATAGTCTTCTGCTATACTTACAGTGTCCCAAATCTGGAGTTTAATCTGTTTTCCATCAATTGTTATCATTCGAGCACCAAACTCCACACCTGAAAAGAGCAGAAAATGATTTGTTTTATAAACTAGCTGAAATTTATTTCACATTCAAAGAATAAAATTCAGAATATTTCCAAAGAAAGGCTATGTGTTATACAAATAACCTTTAAAATTACAGCTGCTATTAGAAAATATATATATAAGTTAAGGTAGAAGTGCTAATAAGACATATGCTAAAGATATCAAAAAACAAACAGTGGTTTTCCTGTTTCAAAGGCTCAGTAACATAAAGACAACTAAAAAAGCAATTCAAGAGCCATAATTATTAGTAATGAGAATTAAATGACATAATTTCAGACACTGCTCCATGAATACATACACATGATAAGTATACAATTTTACATAAATGGGAATGTGTAATGCTGTTCTGCAATTTGTTTTTCATTAAATAATATGGCACAGACATTTCACATCACAAACATCCTTGCAAATCAATAAACACATAAAACTATATTATTTTTAATGTCTACACAATATTTCTTTGTTTATAATTTATTTAATCAGTACTCGACTACTATAAATTTAGGTTGTCACCATATTTTCACTAAATAGTTAATGTGGAAATGAACTTTTTTTCAACTCATTCCAATTTTAGGCAATTACAGGAGTTATGATTACGAGTCAAAGGGAATACAGACTTTATATTTAAATGTTTACTTCTTTACCTTTTCTACTTGTATTTATCATCTTTTTGGAAAGTACTTAATCATCAAAACAAGAAAAATAGAGATAGTTTTAGAACAGCAAGGAAATGGGAAGACAACTCTGAAAGTAATCTATTACTTACACCAAAACATTAGTGCATGGGAATATAGTTTTTATCAGTATTTGGGTCAGAGTCAAGGCAGGAAGACACACCTGATCTCCAGAAACCAGGTATTAGTTATTCTGGCAGAAAAACAGCTTCTAGTTTCTCAGGGAAGGGTATATTGTGCAGTGCCAGAATTCCTTTTCAGCATCTCCTACAATTTCTTCAACTGTGATTAGCAGGGTGAGATAGAAAGGTAATTTGTCATCCCATGACATATAATTTGATGTGCTTTTACTTTTCATTTTGGTAAATATTCCATCTGAGGGGCACAGTCAATCCCAAGGACCTAATAGTGATGTTCATGTTTCTCAGGCTTAGAAATATAGGAAATCAAGAAAACCTAGTCATGATGAACTGGAACAAAACATGTGAAACTATAAAAGTATGCTACAAGAAACCACTAAAAATGTTTACAAATCTACTTAATACAAAAATATACAAACATATTTATATCTATTCTATGCCACAGGGTGGGGATACAAACAAAGCAACTGTTGAACAATGTGAATATGAAAGTACTTGAGGGGGAAAAACAGTGGCAGTGTATGGTGTAACAGTTTTTGAAAAAGCCAGTATTTAAAAGGAATGTACTAAAGCACAAAATTCTGCATGTTAGTAAGATATTTGACATGTAGAAGCCTTTCCATGAACCGATTGTTTGTACTTATAGAGTAGAGAGAAATTCTATAGTTCTTTCCATTGTTGTGGATGGGCTGGCTTCTAACCACAGTCCAAAAACCTTTGCACTGTTCCCTAGGATTTAGGAATCCTATCTACTGAAGTGTCAAATTTGACCAAAAAACAACTCCAAACTAGAAACAGACCCACGAATGTTCCTCACAGACTCACGAACATCAAGGGTGGGCAAACAAGGCAACAAGGGCAAGCAGATGCTCCCTCTTTGGAAGTGAAACCTTGAAGTATCTTGAGAAGGATAAAGATGTGAATGTGATTTGTGATGCCATTCTAGCGTATGTAACAGTAACAAGACTTCCCTTGCTGTAGACTGCTGTTGGAGCTTCTGCTTCCTGTCCTCTCAGAGGCTTTGTTTCTGTCCATTCCAAAGCCTACATCTCCACCCTCCTGTAGGTTCTACATACAATTCTAAATATCCTAATATAGACCCTTTTGTTTAACTTAGCCAGAATTGCATTTTGGTATGTTTATATTTTATAAGGTAGGTAGAGAGAAGGTGCTGAGGTTTAAAGTCTCTAAACAAAGATTTGTGCCTCTAAATATAAATCTAATTTTAAATAAACCTATTCAATAAAAATCAAAAGTATTAATAAGGTAGGGAAATGTCATGTTTTATATTTTAACTTCATTTCCCAGTAGGCTCAGGATAGAATATAAAACAAAACAGGACTTATTAAAACACTATTGTGTTATTTAGGCATGAGGTAAAGAATGGTGGTACAAAATATGTAACTGAAAAGGAACAGTTCAGAAGCACTGATTACTAAACTACCATGATTTTTGTTTTCCTATCAAAAGCTTCAATTTCAGCTTCAGAAACATAAATCTTTCCCACTTAACTTTTCATAACTGGATTCAATATTTAGGTTTCACCATTATATTCTGTGTGGCCAAAGAAAATACTAAAATCAAAAGCGTCTTGTGGCCGGGGATTTAGCTCAGTGGTTCCAGCATGTGCTGCTTAAGCACAAGGTCCTGAGTTCAATCCCTGGTACCAAAACCAAAACAAAACAAAAGTGTCCTGGAAGTCTCAGAAATGAAGACCAAATGACATTACTTCTTTTCTGGATTGTTAAAAATTTTAAGTCCTTTTTCCTTAAGTATATATATGCTTGAAAATTCCATTTAGAAAGGTTCCCTTATCTTTTCTTAATGGGCCAAACCATTAATGGGGGATCCCTATGCCTCTAAGACTCTTTTCCAGATAAATTTTCAATTAATAGTTAATTTGGCTACCAAAGAAATTATATGTGAAGCCAAAGTCTAAACTTCATTTATATTATATTGTTGGAAAGTGATGGTTATTTTTCTCAGATAGGTTATTCACTCCCAATTTTCTAGAACAAAATGTTCTGAATATAAATATACATTTTCTAATTGTCTCCAAATTGTTTTTACTTTCATACAGTAATTATGCCATTTACTGACCACTCATAATCAATACTTACTGGCTTTGTGACCTTGAGCAAATTAATACATTCACAATGAGGCCGTAATTCATTGCTGGATAGTTCCGATTTGAACTCCACTGTCTGATGTTAAATAGACCTGATGGGACAGTCATGCATGTACCACCAGTGATTCAAGCTGGTGGGAAAGTGTTAAGCCTTTCCTACGTGTTAAATTCCTCACCTGTAAAATAGTATTCATGACACCTATCTTATGAGGTTTTCCAAGATTAAAAGGATAATACACAGAAAAAAGAACAGTGTCCAAAACACAGCAAGTACAAGTGTATTAGCTATTGCTACATTCCACATTATACAAATGAATTTGTAAATCACCATCCACATCCACATAACTAATAATGACAGCTCCGATAAGAAAGGGCCACCTGTCAGAGCCAGGTGACTGTAGAGGCATAAAGATGTGTAGAGGTAGAATGTGGCTCCTCCCCCAGGGGAAACTGTGGCATGCCCATTCAGGCCTCCTTGCAATGTCAAGATCAGAACCTCTAGGCTGCTGGGGTACAAGGTGGTGATGCCAATGAGCACAGTAGAGCTGGAATCAAGCAACCAGCCAGGCCTAGGCTTCTGTACACCAGCATGGGAAAATATATGCTCCTATCCCTTACTCTTGTTACCTAGACCCTGCAGAGGTTCAAAATGGAGACTTGTGGGAAGGTGGCTTGATTTTTTCCTAATTTTAGAAACAAAGAAGAACTAGGTATAAATGGTAATACTCTTAATTTTCTATGAAAAAATTAGCAAACATTAGATTTAACAGTTAAAGACTAGAAAACTTTGAATTACTATGAAAAATATAAACACTTTCAACCTAAAATTACTCTAGAGATTTTTAAAAAAACGGTACAAACAGAAGAGATATCAGCTATGGAAAAAAATCAGTAGCTTTGACTAAAAATATATAAAACCTAGTAGAATAAGGGTCAAAGATGTAAGAAATAATGTTCGTTCTCATTAAAATTTAAGAAACAAAAGATAATAATAACTTTTTGCTTTTCTGATTGACAAACTGTAAAAACATTAATAAGCTGTAATAGAGGCAAGAGTGAAGAGATATGGGTACTTCAGAACACTAGTGGTGGGGTTATTTGGGACATGTTAAATGCAAGATGTATACTGGGTATTCGAGAGAGATGCTGAATAGGCAGCTAGATTTGTACAGGTGGGGAGGGGGATTAACTGGAGTGGGTTCAAGAAAGAATGGGTGGAAAGAAATTGGAGATGGGGAAAAAAATGACGATGTCTGGAGAAAACAGAGCTGGTAAAGTAGTATCCTTAAGAGTATGCCTTGGCTAGGAGCTGAAGAGTTCCCTAAAAGGCACAGACAAGGCTTTATTAGTACAATGCAGACAGGTGGGTCTATGTGGTGGTAGGAACCTATGAAAAAGCTGTTCTAATTTGACTCTGTTTTCTGAAACAGAAACGAAGGTTATCAACTCAGTGAAAGCAGGAAAGGTGCTCATGTTTAAAGAGTAAAAAGGATATGATATAGTTCTATGGGAAAGTGTAAAGTGACCGGACTGGAAAAATAGTGCAACTGTCACATGGTACTACAAATTCACTTGAGGTTGGTGTCTAAGAAATTAAAATAAGATGAGTTAGCATGGTCTGGAGGAAGTAGAACTCCAGTTTTTTCCCCAGTCATGTCTAGTTGTATACGTGCAAGTAAGCAATACACAGCTGGATTTAACCTACAAGTTAGCCAGGAGAGTATGATGAGGCAAGAGAGACACAAGGGGACTGTGGTGTATGCAGCAATGATTATAATGGCACAGAAGTTAGAATTATGAAGTAGTAAGGAGGGAGTAAGTAAGACAAGAGTGAGTGAAAAGACGGTAGGGTCAATGGGTTACAGGTCCGATGAGGTTAAAAAAATGTTAGCAGCAGGAACTACAGAGTAAGTTAGGGTTGGGAGAGTCAAATGGCCAGATACATGAAATTAAAATTCTGTAATGACTCGAGGTATCACTAATGACAAGGTTCTGGCTGTGACTATAGGAGTGAATAGCAGACGCAGGACGGAAGCAAGATCACTGGAAGAGTGGAAATAAAGGCAGTGAGAAGCCAGGATATATGTGGATGCGAACTTGTATGTGTGCACAAGGCAGATAATGTAGAATATTCTCTAGCTGGGGAGCTAGTATTTAAAACTTATTGCTCCAAAATGAGAAGGGGACCAAAAGATAGGAAGGGGGAAGAAGGGAGGAGGAGGAGCAGTAAAAAGAATTAAGATGTGTTATATATATCAACTTCCTACAACGAATGTGATCATTATGTACTGCAAATGCACTTGTAAAAATAAAAATTTAAATTAAGAAAACTCATTGCTCCAATTTTTCTGAACATTATTGTTCACAGGAATTGCTTGCAGGTCTTGTTAAAATGTAGATTGTGATGCAGCAGATTCTCCAATAAGCTTCCACATGATACAAGGCTGCTGGTCCAGGTCTCCTGGCTGGATTCTGAAGGTAACTGCATCCAAAAATCCTAGGGACACAACGACTAACTAGGATAGCTAGGTAACAGGGAATTCTTTTTCTTTAAAGCAAAATTTATTCTTTCAAGTTGTAGAAGTTGAAAATCCAAAGTCAGGGTGGTGGCAGGGCCATGCTTCCAAGGAGATTCTGTCCTTGCCTCTTCCAGCCTCTGGTGACTCCAGGGGTTCTTTGGCTTGTGGTTACAACACTTTCTGCCTCCATCTGGTGACGGGTAATTATGGTGGAAGCTATGTATGACTATCTATCCAAACTGCCATCCCCTGCTAGATTGGGTTACCATGTGGTATAAAGTGATTCTGGGGCCATGGTCACAGCTGATAAAAAAGAGATGAGTAGCCCTGAACCAAGCGAAGGTAATGAACTTTCTTCCCAAGGGAATTGTAATTCAGTTTAAAAAAACACTCTCGCTGGACTGAGGATTTAGCTTAATGGCAATGCGCATGCATTGCAAGCACAAGGTCCTGAGTTTGATCCCCGGTACCAGAAAAAAAAAGAAGAAAAAAAACCCCAACTCCCCCTCAAAAAAACCCTTTTGCTTTCCAGGTGTGATGGCCCACACCTGTAATCCCAGCACTTAGGAGGCTGAGGCAGGATTGCCACAAGTTTGAGGCTAGTTTGGGCTACCCAGAGAGACCTTGTCTCAAACAAACAAAAAACCTCTGCTTTAGCAGACCTCGTGGTACATGCCTGTAACTCCAGCTAGGAGGATAAAGCAAGTGGATCACAAGTGTGAGGCCACATGGACCTCAGAGCCAGTTCAAGGACAGCCTGGATTACATAGTGAAACTATGTCTCAAAAAAACCATAAACACAACAACAAAAAACCCCAAGTTATCTCTGCTTTCCTGAATGAGATATGAGCACTGAACCCCCCCCCCCCCTTTTTAAGCACTGGGCCTACAGATGACAAGTTTCTACCATGAACACAGGGAAAAAAACCATTAGTTACTAGGGAGAGAGAAAAATGAGGGAATGAGGAAAAAATAAGAGGCAATGAGGAAAGTACATGACATAGACAAAAAAATTTCTGGATTTTCTCCTTAAGAACCCTAAGCTCTGATTCCAAGTTGCCTCCCTGCTTTCCTCAATTTGTAAAAAACATGCTTAAATTCTCCTTTTGCTTAAACAGAGCTATGTGAATTTTACTATTTATAAATGAGTATAAGAGTTATAAGGGAGAAGGTATCCCAACTGGGGCCAACTAGAAAAACAGAAATCATACTCAAGCATCCGAAGGAGGAGGGGATGTGATATAGGGAACTGCTTACAGACCCTTGGCTTCTCTTCTCATTTACCCTTCTATT